>NC_037689.1:91727051-91776070 GCF_003255815.1 Theropithecus gelada
CCCTCACTTTCAGGCACCCCAATCAGACGTAGATTTGGTCTTTTTACATAATCCCATACTTCTTGCAGGCTTTGTTCATTTCTTTTTCTTCTTTTTTCTTTTGGTTTCTCTTCTCGCTTCATTTCGTTCATTTGTACCTCAATCGCTGATACTTTCTTCCAGTTGATCGAGTCGGTTACTGAGGCTTGTGCATTTGTCACGTATTTCTCGTGTCATGTTTTTCATCTCTTTCATTTCATTTATGAACTTCTCTGCATTAATTACTCTAGCCATCAATTCTTCCACTTTTTTTTCAAGATTTTTAGTTTCTTTGCGTTGGGTACATAATTCCTCCTTTAGCTCTGAGAAGTTTGATGGACTGAATCCTTCTTCTCTCATCTCGTCAAAGTCATTCTCCATCAAGCTTTGATCCGTTGCTGGCGATGAGCTGTGCTCGTTTGCCGGGGAGATGTTCTCTTATTTTTTGTATTTCCAGCTTTTCTGCCCGGCTTTTTCCCCATCTTTGTGGTTTTATCTGCCTCTGGTCTTTGATGATGATGGTGACGTACTGATGGGGTTTTGGTGTAGGTGTCCTTCCTGTTTGACATTTTTTCCCTCTAACAGTCAGGACCCTCAGCCGTAGGTCTGTTGGAGATTGCTTGAGGTCCACTCCAGACCCTGTTTGCCTGGGTGTCAGCAGCAGAGGCTGCAGAAGATAGAATATTGCTGAACAGCGAGTGTACCTGTCTGATTCTTGCTTTGAAGGCTTCCTCTCAGGGGTGTACTCCACCCTGTGAAGTTTGGGGTGTCAGATTGCCCCTAGTGGGGGATGTCTCCCAGTTAGGCTACTCAGGGGTCAGGGACCCACTTGAGCAGACAGTCTGTCCCTTCTCAGATCTCAACCTCCGTGTTGGGAGATCCACTGCTCTCTTCAAAGCTGTCAGTCAGAGTCGTTTGCATCTGCAGAGGTTTCTGCTGCTTTTGTAGTTGTTTACTGTGTCCTGTCCCCAGAGGTGGAGTCTACAGAGATAGACAGTTTTCCTTGAGCTGCTGTGAGCTCCACCCAGTTCAAGCTTCCCAGCGGCTTTTTTTACCTACTTAAGCCTCAGCAATGGCGGGCACCCCTCCCCCAGCCTTGCTGCTGCCTTGCTAGTAGATCGCAGACTGCTGTGCTAGCAATGAGGGATGCTCCGTGGGCGTGGGACCCTCCCGGCCAGGTGTGGGATATAATCTCCTGGTGTGTCTGTTTTCTTAAAGCTCACTATTGGGGTGGGATTTACCCGATTTTCCAGGTGTTGTGTGTCTCAGTTCCCCTGGCTAGGAAAAGGGATTCCCTTTCCCCTTGTGGTTCCCAGGTGAGGCGATGCCTCACCCTGTTTCAACTCTCACTGGTCGAGCTGCAGCAGCTGACCAGCACCGATTGTCTGGCACTCCCTAGTGAGATGAACCCAGTACCTCAGTTGAAAATGCAGAAATCACCGGTCTTCTGTGTCACTCACGCTGGGAGTTGGAGACTGGAGCTGTTCCTATTTGGCCATCTTGCTCCACCCCTAAACAATTATTTTAAATTAGATAAGGTAAAGCTAAAGTTTTAAACAAGTTGTGGAAGGTTTATGAAAGTAATATTGTAAAATAAAGTCTGTGTGTGAACACATTAACTAAATTCAAAATAGTTTTGTTTTTTCCAGAAATTGAGTATTGAAATAAAAGCATAATGAGATTTTCTTAAGGCACTGGTCTTTATCAAAAAATTTTTATGGGTATAAAAGATTTATAAGAATCTCATCTCATTGTCAAACTGATTATAATTTGATAAATTTGTCTATAAAATTTGATTTTTACAATTGAGATTGATATTAATAGTAAACTAATGCAAGTGTAAAATTTAGCTTTCTCTCTCTTGAACAAGATTTTCATGTAACATTCAAGGATAATGAGAGATTTTTGCTTGCTTTGAAAATAAACTACCAAAGAAAAGAAGGAAATCACAAGAGACAAATTGTTTGGAATGTTAAGTCTTCTTTATTAATGAGTGGATGTTTTTGCCTTTAAAAAATTTAGTCATCCTTTTGGCCAATTAAATGACTTATGGTAACCTAAAATTCTATTTGATAATATCAAAGTGTTTTAAAACATCAACATGTTTGATATACTTCCACAAATTAAATTTCAAGTTCAAAATTATCTTCTCTGACCCCTAACTTTTGGATACTACAGAGGATCCCCAAAGTATCTGAAAGAGAGGTAACAGGATTATTTGGCATGTTTAGTCACATGAGATTGACAAAATAAAAATGATGTTTTATCTTCTCTAGGTTATATTTTACTGGATAATATTAATATGTGTTTAAAAATTATATGGGATTCTTAAAATTCAAACTTCTGAGAATATACTATCAATCATAATTATGGTTTTTATGTTAAGCTGTTATAAACCACAGAAATAGCCAAATTTATTTGTCAATCGCATTTTTGACTATAACTATGGTGGACATTTTGTCATTCACAGAGAATTGTTTTCATTCTCTTCAAAAGATAGTTTATAGTCAGCTGTATAACTTTGACAGGTTACCTTAAATGCAGGTTTCTTATAACTTTGGAGATTATGAAATTGGAATAAAGGAAAACCTTTCAGGACACTTAAGGAGCTGAAACATTCATGAACATCAAGCAGAGCTTAAGTTAACTGCCTGGACTGAACTAATAAAAGTCTGAAGTAATCTTTTTGACCATTTTGTTTAAAACACAGCTTATTATTTGTTTTTTGAAATCAAGAAAACTATTTTTTGAGCTATTTACATCTTTTAAGAATTTAGTGAAGTGTACTCTCTGTGAAAAAAAATTTGTAGCATATTTGTTTCTCTCTACTTGATTTTTCCAAAATCTGGAAACTATTTGTGAGTATTATTAATTTGTGACAATATAATTATTTGCATAAGTGCAATAAGAGCCCATTTCTTTTGCAACAGAATGCAACTGGAGAAACTGGTTGTTTTAGCAAGGCTTTAGTTGGAAGCCTGATTTCCTTCAAGGAATCAAGCTTGATTTGGAGAGCCAGTAAAAGCCCTTTGGAAAACTGGCCTCATAGCTTGTCTAGGCAGTCCCCGTAGAAGGTTCCCAACCTGTGTTGAGTAAAGAATGTCACTTTCTAACAGACTCCAGAGCTCAAAGTTATATTGGAACCTCAGCAAGAGAGGAATTTACCCAACTCATACGTAGAAGCCATGGCTGGGCTCGACTTTAAAAAGTCTTATCTGAGATTCCCCATGGAACAATATGCCATGAGAGCCAATTTAAAAGCTTATGTGAAAATAATTGTTTTTAACTGTACTTCATGCAAATAGGCAGGTGAAGTTTAAGACTAAATTTTATTTTGCAAACAATTCAGTACTATTATGATTTGTTTTTAACAAAAATGAGGACTGGAGAGAAAAAAATTATGATACAAATCTTTTTTAAAAAAATATACTTTAAGTTCTAGGGTATATCTGCATAACATGCAGGTTTGTTACATATGTATACATGTGCCATGTTGGTGTGCTGCACCCATTAACTCATCATTTATATTAGATATATTTCCTAATTCTATCACTCCCGCCTCGCCTCTGCCCACAATAGGCCCCAGTGTGTGATGTTCCACTTCCCGTGTCCAAGTGATCTCATTGTTCAATTCCCACATATGAGTGAGAACATGCGTGATTTGGTTTTCTGTTCTTGTGATAATGATGGTTTATAGCTGCATCCATGTCCCTACTAAGGACACAAACTCATCCTTTTTTATGGCTGCATAGTATTCCATGGTGTATATGTGCCACATTTTCTTAATCCAGTCTGTCACTGATGGACATTTGGGTTGATTCCAAGTCTTTGCTATTGTGAATAGCGCCACAATGAACATACGTGTGCATGTGACTTTATAGCAGCATTATTTATAATCCTTTGGGTATATACCCAGTAATGGGATGGCTGGATCATATGGTACTTCTAGTTCTAGATCCTTGAGGAATCGCCACACTGTTTTCCACAATGGTTGAGCTAGTTTACAATCCCACCAACAGTGTAAAAGTGTTCCTATTTCTCCACATCCTCTCCAGCACCTGTTGTTTCCTGACTTTTTAATGATTGCCATTCTAACTGGTGTGAGATGGTATCTCATTGTGGTTTTGATTTGCGTTTCTCTGATGGCGAGTGGTGATGAGCATTTTTTCATGTGTCTGTTGGCTGTATGAATGTCTTCTTTTGAGAACTGTCTGTTCATATCCTTTTACCACATTTTGATGGTTCTTTTTTTTTCTTATAAAGTTGTTTGAGTTCTTTGTAGGTTCTGGATATTAGCCCTTTGGTAGATGAGTAGATGGCAAAAATTTTCTCCCATTCTGTAGGTTGCCTGTTCACTCTGATGGTAGTTTCTTTTGCTGTGCAGAAGCTCTTTAGTTTAATCAGATCTCATTTGTCAATTTAGGCTTTTGCTGCCGTTGCTTTTGGTGTTTTAGACATGAAGTCCTTGCCCATGCCTATGTCCTGAATGGTATTACCTAGGTTTTCTTCTAGGATTTTTATGGTTTTAGGTCTAACATTGAAGTCTCTAATCCATCTTGAATTAATTTTTGTATAAGGAATAAGGAAAGGATCCAGTTTCAGCTTTCTACTTATGGCTAGCCAATTTTCCCAGCACCATTTATTAAATAGGAAATTCTTTCCCCATTTCTTGTTTTTCTCAGGTTTGTCAAAGATAAGATGATTGTAGATGTGTGGTATTATTTCTGAGGGCTCTGTTCTGTTCCATTGATCTATATTTCTGTTTTGGTACCAGTACCATGTTGTTTTGGTTACTGTAGCCTTGTAGTATTGTTTGAAGTCAGGTAGCATGATGCCTCCAGCTTTGTTCTTTTGGCTTAAGATTGTCTTGGCAATGTGGGCTCTTTTTTGGTTCCATATTAACTTTTAAGCAGTTTTTTCCAATTCTGTGAAGAAAGTCATTGGTAGCTTGATGGGGATGGCATTGAATCTATAAATTACCTTGGGCAGTATGGCCATTTTCACAATATTTACTCTTATTATCCATGAGCATGGTATGTTCTTCCATTTGCTTGTGTCCTCTTTTATTTCACTGAGTAGTTGTTTGTAGTTCTCCTTGAAGAGGTCCTTTACATTCCTTGTAAGTTGGATTCCTAGGTATTTTATTCTCTTTGAAGCTATTGTGTATGGGAGTTCATTCATGATTTGGCTCTCTGTTTGTCTGTTCTTGGTGTATAAGAGTGCTTGTGATTTTTACACATTGGTTTTTTATCCTGAGACTCTGCTGAAGTTGTTTATCAGCTTAAGGAGATTTTGGGCTGAGACAATGGGGTTTTCTAATTATACAATCATGTCATCTGCAAACAGGGACAATTTGACTTCTTCTTTTCCTAACTGAATACCTTTGATTTCTTTCTCTTGCCTGATTGCCCTAGCCAGAACTTCCAACACTATGTTGAATAGGAGTGGTGAGAGAGGGTATCCCTGTCTTGTGCCAGGCTTCAAAGGGATTGTTTCCAGTTTTTGCCCATTCAGTATGATATTTTTTGCGGGTTTGTCATAAATAGCTCTTATTATTTTGAGATACATTCCATCAATACCGAATTTATTGAGCGTTTTTAGCATGAAGGGCTGTTGAATTTTATCAAAGGCCTTTTCTACATCTATTGAGATAATCATATGCTTTTTGTCTTTGTTTCTGTTTATATGCTGGGTTACATTTATTGATTTGCAGATGTTGAACCAGCCCTTCATCCCAGGGATGAAGCCCACTTGATCATGGTGGATAAGCTTTTTGATGTGCTGCTGGATTCGGCTTGCCAGTATTTTATTGAGGATTTTTGCATCAATATTTATCGGGGATATTGGTTTAAAATTCTCTTTTTTTGTTGGGTCTCTGCCATGCTTTGATATGAGGATGACGATGGCTTCTTAAAATGAATTAGGGAGGTTTCCGTCTTTTTCTATTGATTGGAATAGTTTGGAAGGAATGGTACCAGCTCCCCCTTGTACCTCTGTTAGAATTCGGCTGTGAATCCATCTGGTGCTGGACGTTTTTTGGTGGTAGGCTATTAATTATTGCCTCAATTTCAGAACCTGCTGTTTGTCTATTCAGGGATCCAACTTCTTCCTGGTTTAGTCTTGGGAGAGTTTATATCTCCAGGAATTCATCCATTTCTTCTAGATTTTCTAGTTTATTTGCATAGAGGTGTTTATAGTATTCTCTGATGGTAGTTTGTATTTCCGTGGGGTCGGTGGTGATATCCCCTCTATCATTTTTTATTGCATCCATTTGATTCTTCTCTCTTTTCTTCTTTATTATTCTTGCTAGTGGTCTATCAATTTTGCTGATCCTTTCAAAAAACCAGCTCCTGGATTCATTGATTTTTTGGAGGGTTTTTTGGGTCTCTATCTCCTTCAGTTCTGCTCTGATCTTAGTTATTTCTTGCCTTCTGCTAGCTTTCGGATGTGTTTGCTCTTGCTTCTCTAGTTCTTTTAATTGTGATATTAGGGTGTCAATTTTGGATCTTTCTTGCTTTCACTTGTGGGCAGTTAGTGCCTTAAATTTCCCTCTAGACACTGCTTTAAATGTGTCCCAGATATTCTGGTTTGTTGTGTCTTTGTTCTCATTGTTTTCAAGGAACATCTTTATTTCTGCCTTCATTTCGTTATGTACTCAGCCGTCATTCAGGAGCAGGGTGTTCAGTTTCCATGTAGTGGAGCAGTTTTGATTGATTTTCTTAATCCTGAGTTCTAGTTTGATTGCACTGTGGTCTGAGAGACAGTTTGTTATAGTTTCTGTTCTTTTGCATTTGCTGTGGAGTGCTTTACTTCCAACTATGTGGTCAATTTTGGAATAAGTGCGATGTGGTGCTGAGAAGAATGTATATTCTGTTGATTTGGGGTGGAGAGATCTGTAGAGGTCTATCAGGTCCGCTTGGTGCAGAGCTGAGTTCAATTCCTGGATATCCTTGTTAACTTTCAGTCTCATTGATCTGTCTAATGTTGACAGTGGGGTGTTAAAGTCTTCCATTATTATTGTGTGGCAGTCTAAGTCTCTTTGTATGTCTCTAAGTACTTGCTTTATGAATCTGGGTGCCCCTGTATTGGGTGTGTATATATTTAGGATGGTTAACTCTTCTTGTTGAATTTATCCCTTACCATTATGTAATGGCCTTCTTTGTCTCTTTTGATATTTGTTGGTTTAAAATCTGTTTTATCAGACACTGGGATTGTAACCCCTGCCTTTTTTTTGTTCTCCATTTGCTTGGTAGATCTTCCTCCATCCCTTTATTTTGAGCGTATGTGTGTCTCTGCATGTGAGATGGGTTTCCTGCATACAGCAAAGTGATGGGTCTTGACTCTTTATCCAATTTGCCAGTCTATGTCTTTTAATTGGACCATTTAGTCCATTTACATGTAAGGTTAATATTGTTATGTGTGAACTTGATCCTATCTTTATGATATTAGCTGGTTATTTTGCTCGTTAGTTGATGCATTCTTCCTAGCATCAATTGTCTTTACATTTTGTCATGTTTTTGCAATGGCTGGCATCGTTTGTTCCTTTCCATGTTTAGTGCTTCCTTCAGGATCTCTTGTAGGGCAGGCCTGGTGGTGACAAAATCTCTAAGCATTTGCTTGTCTGTAAAGAATTTTATTTCTCCTTCACTTATGAAACTTAGTTTGGCTTTATGTGAATTTCTGGATTGATAATTCTTTTCTTTAAGAATGTTGAATATTGGCCCTCACTCTCTTCTGGCTTGTAGAGTTTCTGCTGAGAGATCTGCTGTTAGTCTGATGGGCTTCCCTTCGTGGGTGACCCGACCTTTCTCTCTGGCTGCCCTTAACTTTTTTCCTTCGTTTCAACTTTGGTGAATCTGACAATTATGTGTCTTGGAGTTGCTCTTCTCAAGGAGTATCTTTGTTGCATTCTCTGTATTTCCTGAATTTGAACGTTGGCCTGCCTTGCTAGGTTGGGGAAATTGTCCTGGATAATATCTTGCAGAGCGTTTTCCAATTTGGTTCCATTATGCCGTCACTTTCAGGCACGCCAATCAGACGTAGATTTTGTCTTTGCACATATTCCTATATTTCTTGGAGTGTTTGTTCATTTATTTTTACTCTTTTTTCTCAAAACTTTTCTTCTCACTTCATTTCATTCATTTGATCTTCAATCACTGATACTCTTTCTTCCAATTGACTGAGTTGGTTACTGGAGCTTTTATATTTGTCACGTCATTCTTGTGTCATGGTTTTCATCTCTATCAGTTCGTTTATGGACTTCTCTGCATGGATTATTATAGTTTTCCATTCTTCCATTCTTTTTCCAAGATGTTTTGTGTCTTTGCACTGGATATATAGTTCCTCCTTTAGCTCTGAGAAGTTTGATCGACTGAAGCCTTCTCCTCTCATCTCGTGAAAGTCATTCTCCATCCAACTTTGTTCCATTGCTGGTGATGAGCTGCGTTCCTTTGGAGGGGGAGATGTTCTCCAATTTTTTGAATTTCCAGCTTTTCTGCACTGCTTTTCCCCCATCTTCATGGTTTTATCTGCCTTTGGTCTTTGATGATTGTGATGTACTGATGGGGCTTTTGTGTGGGTGTCCCTTCTGTTTGTTAGTTTTGCTTCTAACAGTCAAGACCCTCAGCTGCAGGTCTGTTGCAGTTTACTTGAGGTCCACTCCAGAGCCTGTTTGCCTGGGTATCAGCAGCAGAGACTGCAGAAGATAGAATATTGCTGAACAGCAAGTGTACCTGTCTGATTCTTGCTCTGGAAGCTTCGTCTCAGAGGTGTTCCCAGCCATGTGAAGTGTGAGGTTTCAGTCTACAGCTAGAGGGGGATGTCTGCCTGTTAGGCTACTCTGGGGTCAGGGACCCACTTGAGCAGGCAGTCTGTCCGTTCTCAGATCTCAGCCTCCATGCTAAGAGAACATCTGCTCTCTTCAAAGCTGTCAGACAGGGACATTTACATCTGCAGGGGTTTCTGCTGCTTTTTGTTTAGCTACGTCTTGTCCCCAGAGGTGGAGTTTACAGTGGCAGGCAGTCCTCCTTGAGCTGCAGTGGGCTCCACCCAATTCAAGCTTCCTGGTGGCTTTGTTTACCTACTTAAGCCTCAGCAATGGCAGGCGTCCCTCCACCAGCCTCGCTGCTGCCTTGCAGTTAGATCTCAGACTGCTGTGCTAGCAATGAGGGAGGCTCCGTGGGCGTGAGACCCTCCAGACCAGGCGTGGGATATAATCTCCTGGTTTGCCATTTGCTAAGACCCTTGGGAATGTGCAGTATTAGGGTGGGAGTTACCCGATTTTCCAGTTGTTGTGCGTTTCAGTTTCCCTTGGCTAGGAAAAGGAATTTCCTTCCCCCTTGCACTTCCCAGGTGAGGTGATGCCTCACCCTGCTTCAGCTCTCGCTGGTTGGGCTGTACCCACTGACCAGCACTGACTGTACAACACTTCCCAGTGAGATGAACCTGGTACCTCAGTTGAAAATGCAGAAATCACCTGTCTTCTGTGTCGCTCACGCTGGGAGCTGGAGGCTGGAGCTGTTCCTATTCGGCCATCTTGGTCGCCCCCCTCCATGATTCAAATCTTATCATACATTTGTTATTAAACTCTAGTTTCATTAGTTGTTTATAACTTTTTGTCTGCATTTTATAATAACCATGCTTATTTCTGTAAACACCCCAGTCATGTATGGCTGCAGGTCAGAAGACACAATAGGGATGAGTAATGTAAAAATCTGGATTGATATTCTAATTCTGAGTAATTATCCTGCCAATCCTGCATGGTGATATGGGTAAATGGGGTGTGTATTACCCGGCGGTATCAGTTTGGAAAAGTAAGAACAAGGGAGCTGACCAAAGCCAAGCCCTAGATGCCCAAATGTTAGCAGGCTTAACTATAGCCACCATTTACCTTGGCATGTCATCAGGCTCAGGATTTTTTGGCTGTCTTTGCCTTCTTGTTCCATTTCAATCCATGTCTTCTAATAAACCAGTATTTCTCTTATCATCTTCAGGTTTTCCAGCCCCAAATCATCATGCAACCAGAGCCTTGAACAATGTTTCCCTTTTCCTGGGGACCTTTAGATACACCTGTGAGAGAAATCTGATTGCTTTCTTCCCAAAACAGTGTCCTCTGTCCGCAGGAAGCAGTTAAGATTGGTCATTGTTCTTATCCTAATAGTAGTTAGATGCAGCTCTTCAGAGGAGGATATGATAGAAGCAAGAGGAAGACAAATACCTAAGCAGATAAGGATAGGTCCCCAGTGATGCCATACCTTCAAGCCAAAGACAATTTAAAGCCTGAAAGCCAAACTACAAGTCAAATCCATGTACCAGATTAAAACCTGTCTTCCCGTTTGGTGTGCTTTCATCTGATTGATTCCCACCCTTCACTTATTTTACACATAGCTACGCTTCTCTAATTGGTTTTCACATTGTCATGCCCACCTTTGAGTGGCAACTTTGTTTAAATTTATTTGCATACTCACAAGCCAATCAGCAAGCAATTCCCTATACAGAGCCAATAAAAGCAGCAGACTCAGACACACTGGGAAGAAAAACCACCTGACTCTGTGTTGTTGGCTACTCTCACACGCCATCACTGCCAAGAGCTGTTTTATCACTTAATAAAATTATTATTCACTCTCCTCTTCAATTGTCTGCATATCCTCATTCTTCTTGCATGCAGAACAAATGCTCAGGCCCATTGAACATGGGTACAGGGTAGGCTGTAACATTATGTCCCTCTGCCCTCCACCAGTGGTGGGCAGCCACCTCACATGACAGGTGGTAGGGCCGAGCCAGTCCCAAAGCCACAGGCTGAGGCAGGGCAAGGTTACTGCCAATTGGGTGACTCCAGCTGGCCAAAGTGATGAAGAAACCTTCCACATGAGTAATAAATATTTTGGTAGTTTATCTTACTTAAAACTGATTACATATATAATGAATATCTATTATTTAGTTCAGCGTAGGCCTTATTTAGCATTTTACTAAAAAGATTTTGGAAAATACCCTTAAGTAGCCATGTTATGCCACATAATTTTTCTTGAAATAAAGTTTGTCAGAATAATACACTAATTTCATTAAAATAAATTTTATAATTTCAATAATCTTAACTTTTAGACAAAAATACTAGCTGTTTTTGACAAATAAACGTAAGTAAAATAAAAATATATTCATCTACTAAGTTGGCATGAAAGTTATCACATTTTTTGCCCCTACAAGTAATGGTGAAAACCGTGAAAACTTTTGCACCAAACTAATATCATACTTAATACCTAAGAAATATATCTGTTGTTTTAAGAAAAAAATATTAAACACTTCTTGTTTGCCAAAGGCTACAGTAACCAAAACAGCATAGTACTGGTACCAAAACAGAGATATAGACCAATGGAACAGAACAGAGCCCTCAGAAATAATACCACACATCTACAGCCATCTTATCTTTGGCAAACCTGACAAAAACAAGAAATGGGGAAAGAATTCCCTATTTAATAAATGGTGCTGGGAAAATTGGCTAGCCATAAGTAGAAAGCTGAAACTGGATCCTTTCCTTACTCCTTATATGAAAATTAATTCAAGATGGATTAGGGACTCAAATGTTAGACCTAAAACCATAAAAACCCTAGAAGAAAACCTAGGTAATACCATTCAGGACATAGGCATGGGCAAAGACTTCATGCCTAAAACACCAAAAGCAATGGCAACAAAAACCAAAATTGACAAATGAGATCTGATTAAACTAAAGAGCTTCTGCACAGCAAAAGAAACTACCATCAGAGTGAACAGGCAACCTACAGAATGGGAGAAAATTTTTGCAATCTACTCATCTGACAAAGGGCTAATATCCAGAACCTATAAAGAACTCAAACAAATTTACAAGAAAAAAACAAACAACCCCATCAAAAAATGGGCAAAGGATATGAAGAGACATTTCTCAAAAGAAGACATTCATACAGCCAACAGACACATGAAAAAAATGCTCATCATCACTCGCCATCAGAGAAACGCAAATCAAAACCTCATTGAGATACCATCTCACATCGGTTAGAATGGCAATCATTAAAAAAATCAGGAAACAACAGGTGCTGGAGAGGATGTAGAGAAATAGAAACACTTTTACACTGTTGGTGGGATTGTAAACTAGTTCAATCATTGTGGAAAACAGTGTGGCGATTCCTCAAGGATCTAGAACTAGAAATACCATTTGACCCAGCCATCCCATTACTGGGTATATAGCCAAAGGATTATAAATCATGCTGCTATAAAGACACATGCACACGTATGTTTATTGTGGCACTATTCACAATAGCAAAGACTTGGAATCAACCCAAATGTCCATCAGTGACAGATGGGATTAAGAAAATGTGGCACATATACACCATGGAATACTATGCAGCCAGAAAAAAGGATGAGTTAGTTTCCTTTGTAGGGACATGGATGCAGCTGGAAACCATCATTCTCAGCAAAATGTCGCAAGAAGAGAAAACCAAACACTGCATGTTGTCACTCATATGCGGGAATTGAACAATGAGATCACTTGGACACAGGTAGGGGAGCATCACACACCAGGTCCTATTGTGGGGAGGGGTAGTGGGGAGGGATAGCATTAGGAGATATACCTAATGTAAACGATGAGTTAATGGGTACAGCACACCTACATGGCACATGTATACATATGTAACAAACCTGCACGTTGTGCACATGTACCCTAGAATTTAAAATATAATAAAAAAAAGTTGAAAGTAAATTTGTTTATGTCAGAGAAATTTGGAATATTTAATTTATATAAGCACTCATAATTACATAGAATTCCTTGAAGTAATTTTATAAATTAATTAACTTAAAATATGCTGAGGTAATAAAGCATCACATGTACATGTACATCACATAAATAAAATATCACATCACACGTACATAGCATACTTATATATACACACACACAAATTCAAGTACACACAGCCATACATATTTATAGAGAAATGTGCCAATAGAGATCTTATAACTTTTATTCTAAAGTTTTAGTCATGTTTAGGCATAAATGAGGATATAAATATCATTGGTTTATATAAAATAGTTGCCTCTCATTTCTTCTCACTTGATATGTTTTTCCAAATTTTGTTTTTGAAAGATGGGACCAATTGAGATTACCTGATTAATATAATAACTATATATTTCTGTCAATATTTGTGAAGGAATTTTTAAGATTCTTTTTGTCCTGATATAAAATGTTGTAGAAGTTGTGAAATAAATTGTGGGTGAATGATTGATGAAGCACCAAGCAGCTGTGTGTATGTCTTCAAAGCATAGATGAATGTATAAAATATGAAGCCCATTATTTCCAATTAGCCTTTCAAGACTCAATTTGTTGATTTTTGCTATGTGATTTTCTTGTCAGCCCCTGATATAGGCAGGGGCATAAATGTAAAGTGAATAGCTCAAATTGAGAACCTGGAGTGGGGAAAAAAATGCTGACAGGAATAAAACAAGGAACATAGGAGGTAGCGGTTGGAAGGAAAACATTAAAGGATGGTAGGAAGCAGAAGGAAAAACTGCAGATGGTAAATGAAGAAAGTAGAAGCAGAGGGGAAGTGAATGGAAAGATATTAATTGAGTCAGTTTGGGAAAGTCTTGTTTCCCAAAGAACCAGTATATTACCAAATTATTCATAGCTAAATTATGCCAAGAAGAATGTATATATTATTTCTGTAGTGGTAGAACATATGGCTAGTAGAAATTTTGAGAGAAGGTTAATCAGAAAAGTGAAAATTTTTCTGTGGGAAGGGGAGGCACCAAAGTATTCAAAAAAATATATATATATATAAACAAGATCTCTACACAGAAAAAAAAGTATGCTAAACACTAAAGAAGAAAGTTCATCCCAAGGATAACGAGACTTTTTTACATTCTAAACCAGTGGTATTTTTCAAATAAAAAAAACAAGTCTTGGTCTCAAAACAAGCCTCTCAAGAATATACCCAAAATCATAAGAGTCAAAATCAGCCTTTACTGTGCTTCAATGTGTAATTTAGGGTGTTAGATGATAAGTCAGACTCACCAATGCATTCCCAATGAACCAGTAAAGAATAAAAGAAAATGTTTCAAAAGCATACACCTAAGGTGCAAAGTGATTAATTCTGGGGTCAAATAATTAATATTAACCAATTTATGCCATGGCACCAGAAATGTAAAAAGTATTCAATGGATACTTGTCAATAATCACAAGAAAAACTTAATTCAAGATTATTGAAATAGGGAAGATAGATTGAGCTCAACTCTGAATAAAGCAAAGACAACTAGGAATTTGTAGCCAATGATTACAGAGAAAAGTGGATGGAAATTTCCTTAGAGCAACTTAATTAGGTATGAACGGTAAAAGGATTACTGCTAAATGTAACAGCATTCTTGCTAAAGGCAGGCCTACGGCTTAAATATCAAGGGTGGGGATGAGCAACTTTAACATATTTTAAGGATGGGGAAATTCTTGCTAAATAGACAGGATTCTTGCCAAAAGCAGAATATGAATGAAAACTAGTCAACAACAACAACAACAACAACAACAACAACAACAAGATGAGCCTGACTATAGCTTGGTAAATGAAAGAGTTTTTGTCAGAATTATTTTTGTAAACAGAATACAGTTGAATAATTTTTAAAATTTATTCTACAAATCCATGTTTTTAATTACAGTTTAATCTATTTACATTGAAAGTAACTAGTAATATAAAGAATCTATTTTGCCATTTTGCTATTAATTTCCTGTACCATTTATTGTGTTTATTGTACCTTATCTACTCCATCAAAGTCTTTCTTTTTTTTGGTTGATATTTTACTGAAACATTTAAAAGACCTTATTTTATTTTGCATATATTCTAGGCAATTTCTTTGTGGTTACCATGGATATTGTATACAATATCCTAAAATTATAACTACTTTGGTACCAACATAACTTCAGCCACCTACAGAATCTACAGTTTTTACAGTTCTACCCTCCCACTCTATGTTTTCAATATAACAAAGTCCATTTTGTATATATTGTATGCTCATTAAACTAGATTTATAATTATTTCATAAATTTGTCTTTTAAATACTATATATGAGAGAAGTAAAGGGAGAAACCCAAATTACTAAACTAGTAGTTTTACATTTGTTCATGTATTACCTTTACTAGATATCTTTATATTTCCATAGGCTATGAGTTTCTCTATGAGGTTCTTTCAGTGTGTAGGACTCCTGCTCTATGTTATAAATAAACAAACAGTAGAGTTACCACTCAAAATTACAATTATAAATGTTTCTATATTTCTTCATGTAATTGCCTACACCAGATAGTTTTATATTTTTGATGACTTTATGTTACTCTTTAGCATTTTTGGATTTTAACTTGAAGGAATTGTTTTAGCATTTCTTATAGGGCATGTCTAATGGCAATGAGCTCACTCAGCTTTTATCTAGGAATGTCTTCATTTGTCCTTCTTTTAAATTTTTTGTTATATATTGACAAATTGCAATTGTATATATTTATGAAGTACAAAGAGATTTTATGATTTTGGGGGTAAAGTGTTCTGTAGATATCTATCAGGCCCACTTGATACAGAGTTGAGTTCATGTCCTGAATTACCTGTGTTAATTCTCTGTCTCAATGATATAATATTGACAATGTGGTATTGAAATCTCTGATTATTATTGTGTGTACGTCTAAGTCTCCTTGTAGTTCTCTAAGAACTTGTTTTATGAATCTAGATGCTCCTGTATTGGGTGCATATATATTTAGGATAGTTAATCTTATGGTTGAATTGACCCCTTTACCATTATGTAATGCAATTCTTTTGGTTTAAAGTCTGTTTTGTCAGAAATTAGAGTTGCAACTCCTGCTTTTTTCTGTTTTTCATTTTTCTTCAGACATTTTTCTCCATTCTTTTATTTTGAGTCTACGTGTGTCTTTCCATGTGAGATGGGTGTCTTTAATAAAGCACACTGACAGATCTTGACTCTTTATCCAGCTTTCCATTCGTATCTTTTAATTGAGGCATTTAGCCCAGTCACATTTAAGGTTCATATAGTTATATGTGAGTTTGATCCTGTCATCATGATACTAGTTGGTTATTTTGCAGACTTATTAATGTAGTTGCTTCATAGTGTCACTGATCTATGTACTTCATTGTGTTTTGCAGTAGCTGGTAACCCCACTTTACTGGTACCAATTCACTGCATTAATTCTTTTTCATAATCCTGATACAGAAAACCCCAAAACTGAAAACAAAATGAGGTTTAATTAGACTTACAGTTCCACATAGCTGGGGAGGCATCCGAATCATGGCGGGAGGCAAAGGGCACTTCTTACATTGTGACAGCAAGAGAAAAATGAGGAAGAAGCAAAAGTAGAAACCCCTGATAAGCCCATCAGATTTTGTGAGACTTATTAACTATCACTAGAGTAGCACAGGAAAGACCAGCCCCCATGATTCGATTACCTCCCTGTTGATCACTCCCATAACACGTGAGAATTCTGGGAGATACATTTCAAGTTGAGATTTGGGTGGGGCCACAGCCAAACCATATCATTCCCCAACCTGACAAGACAGGCCAATATTAATATTCAAGAACTTCAGACAACTCCAGTAAGATTTTCCATGCAAAGATCAAACCCAAGACACATAAGCATCAGATTCTCCAAAACTGCAATAAAGGAAAAAATGTTAAGGGAAGCCAGAGCGAAAGACCGTATCACTTATAAAGGGAGGCCCATCAGACCAACAGCAGACTTCTCAGCAGAAACCCTACAAGCTAGAAGAAATAGGGGGCCAATATTCAACATTCTTAAAGAACTTCTATCCTAGAATTTCATATCTGGCCAAACTAAGCTTTGTAAGCAAAGGAGAAATAAAATCTTTTTCTGACAAAAAAAAAATGTTTAAGAAATTTATCATCACCAGGCCTGCTTTGCAAGTTCTGATATCCTTTCTTCCACTTGGCCTATTCAGCTATTCATACTTGTATTTGAATTGTAAAGTGTTTTTCAGCTACATCAGTTCATTTATGTTCTTCTCTAAACTGGTTATTCTGGTTAACATCTCCTGTAATGTTTTATCATGGTTCTTAGCTTCTTTACAATGAATTAGAACATAATCCTTTAGCTCAGTGAAGTTTGTTATTACCCATCTTCTGAACCATACATACGAAATCAATTCATCCATCTCAGCCTCAGCTCAGTTCTATGCACTTGCTGGAGACATGTTGCTAACATTTGGAGGTGAAGAGGCACTCTGACTCTTTGAGTTTTCAGCACTTTTGTGTTGATTTTTTCTCATCTTCATAGGTTTATCTATACTTGATCTTTGAGGCTGTTGACCTTTAAATGGGGTTTTGTGGGGTATTTTTCATTGATGTTGTTGTTGCTTTCCCTTTGTTTTTATCTTCACATACAGGCCCCTTTTCCATAAGGCTGCTGCGGATTGCTGAGGGTCCACTACAGACCCTATTCACCTGTGTCCCTCCCACCCCTGGAGGTATCACCAGTGGAGGCTTCAAACCAGCAATGACGGCCTGCTTTTTCCTCTAGGAACTCTGTCCTAGAAGGGCACCAACCTGATGCCAGCAGAAACACTCCTGCATGAGGTGTCTAGAGACTCCTGTTGTGAGGTATCACCCAGTCAGATGGAGAGGGATCAGGGACCCGCTTAAATAAGCAGTATGGCTGCCCATTGGCAGAGCGGATGTGATGCACTAGGGGGAATCCTCCCTCAACAAGGCTGTCCTGATGCTCCAGAGCCAGGAGGCAGAAAAAACTAAGACTACTGATCGATGATACTGCCTCCAACCCTCCTCCTAGAGTTCTGTCCATAAACATCTGGCTGGGGATGCTGAAATTCCCACAGTGAGGCTCCATCCAGTGAGGAGGAGTGTATTGGGGTCCTGCTTAAAAAAGTAGTCTGACCACAATTTGACCCAGTCGCTGTGCTGCACCGTGGGGAATCACTTCTGGTCCTTACCACCCAGTCTCACTGGCACTGGCAGCAGGGGAAAATGGCCAACTGGAGCTGCAGTGATGGTGGCCCCTCCTCCATCCTGGGAAATTCATCTTCTTAGGCAGTCTCCAGCCTGCTTCACTGGCCAGCAGCGATTTCAAGCCAGTGGGTTTTAGCTTGTGAAATTCTGTGGGAACAAGGCCACTTGACTCTGGTTTTAGCCCCCTTCCCATGGGAGTGCATGGATCTCCCACCTTATGGGAGTTCCCAGAGCTGGAGCATGTGAATTCTCCTGTTTCTCAGCGCCTGTTCGACCAGGTGCTTGCCTGAGCAGCTGCCGTAAGTTTCCATAGCTCTGTACTTGGTACCCAAGGCCCTGGTGGCTTGGGTTCACAGGTGACCTCATGATCCTTGGGTTGCAAAGATCCATGGCAAAATAATGATTTCCAGAGAGGGGTACCACAATTCCTCACTGCCTCCCTTGGCTGGGAGAGGGAGTTCTCTTTGCCTAATGAAGCTCCCGGATGGGCCCTCCCTTCACCAAGCTTTTTCTAGCTCTCTGTAGGTTGTACCAACCTCCTAGTCAGTTCAAATGAGAGAACTTTGGTACCTCAATTGAAAATGAAGGATTCACTTGCTGCTTTCATCCTTCTCGGCAGAAGCCACAGAGAAGAGCTGTTTCTATTCGTCCATCTTGGTTGCCCACCTGCTCCTTGATTTTATAATTCTTAATACAATGTCAATTGATTAAATCAAGTGAATTATCCTATTCATTACATCAAATATTGGACATTTTTGTGATGAAAACATTTGAGATTTACTTTCAGTTATATTAAAATGTACAATATAAAATTCTTAGCTATTTTCACCATGTTGAGCAATAGATCTTTAAAAACATTAAACTTACTTCACCTTGCTCAAACCTACAAGCTTCTGGTAACTGTTCTTCTATGCTCTGTTTTTATTTATTCAATTGTTTAAAATTACACATATATGTGAGAACATGGAGTACTTGTCTTTCTGTGTTTGGCTTATTTCCCTTAACATAATATTCTCCAATTTAATCCATTTTGGATCAAATTATAGAAAGTATGATTTTCTTCAAGGCTGAATACTATTTTATTGTGTATATATGCCACATTTTCTTTATGTAATTATCTCTTGATGAATGCTTAGTTTAATTTCATAAATAGTGCTGCAACAAAAATGGGAGAGCACCCATCTCTTTCACATTATGATTTCAAATCTTTTGGGTAAATATCCAGAAGTAGGATAGCTAGATGATATGATAACTCAATTTTTAGTTTTTTTTCTTGTAACCTCAATACTGTTTGCAACAATGATTATTAATTTACATCCCCCCAACACACACAATGTTTACAAAGTTTCTCTACTCTTCACATCTTCACCAACACTTGTTAATTTTATAAGACAATAGTCATTCTAACAGATGTGAATTGATTATCTATTGTGATTTTTAATTTGTATCTTCCTAACGATTAATATTTAGCAGTTTTAATGTATCTGTTAGCTATTCATATGTCTTCTTTTGAGAAATGTCTATTAAGGTATTTTGCCCATGTCTTATCAGAGTGTTTATTTTCTTTCTACAGAGTTGTTTGAGTTTTTATAAATTTTAAATATTAATCACTTATCAAATGTATAGTTTACAGGTATATTACCTAAACCTATAGGTTGATTTTTTACTCTGTTGATTATGTATGTTTTTGTAAAGAAGCTTTTTATTTTGATGTAACCCTGTTTGTCCACTTTAATTTTGTTCCCTCTGCTTTGGAGGTCTTTTTTATTTAAATGCCCATAACAGTGCTGTATAATTTGGTCCATATATTTTCTTCTAGTACTTTTATGAATTCAGGATTTGTGTTTCAGTCCTTAATCTATTTTGAGTTATTTTTTATGTGGTGTGAGATAAATGATCAATTTTATTATTTTGCATGAAAATTCAGTTTTTGCATTATCATTTATTGAACAAACTGTACTTTTTCCATAAGATATTCTTGAAATCTTTTATAAAAATAAATTGATGTTACATGTGTGGGGTAATATCTATGTTCTTTTATTCTGTTCAATTTTTAAATGTGTCTTTTTAAATGTGAGTATTATGCTGTTTTAATTACTATTGCTTTGTAGTTTATTTTAAAATTGGGCAGCATGATGCCGTCATCTTTGCTCTTTTTGCTAATTATTACGTTGGCTATTTGGCATTTCTTTTGTAGTTACCCATGTTTTCAGAATTATTTTCTCTGTATCTTTAAAACTGACATTGGAAATTGCTTTTGGTAGTATGTAAATTATAACAATATTAAGTCTTCCAATTTTTGGACATAAGATTTTTAAATTTATTTGTCTTCTTCAAATTGTTTTATTAATGTTTCTTTATTTTTGTCATGCCAGCCTTTCTACTCCTTGGTTAAAGTTATTCTTTATTATATTGTTTCATTTGTTGTGGCTATTGTAAATAAAATTTTTCTTTTGACTTTTTTGGAAAGTTTGCTGTTAGTGTACAAACATGCCTTTGATTTTTGCATGCTGATATTGTGTCTTGCAACTATACAAAATTTATTTATTAATTTAAAATTTTTTGGTGGATTATTCAGGATTTTTATATATTTATGTTGTCAGCAAACAGTGACAGTTTCACTACTTCCTTTACTATTCATTGCACTTTATTTCTTCCTTTTGCTTTATTGTTGTGGCAAGTACTTAAAAAATGATGTTTAATAGAAGTGAAAAGAGTGAGCATCTCTGTCTCATTATGAATCATAGAGCAAAGGGTTTTAATTTTCACAATTGAATATAATGCTGGCTATGGGCTTATTATATATCACCTTTAGTTTGTTGAAATACATTTCTTCTCTATCTAATTTTTTAGTGTTTCTATTATACAAGAATGCTTAATGTTGTAAAATGCTTTTTTGCATCCAGTGAGATGGCCATAGAAATTTACTTCTTTATTCTGTTAATATGACGTATTTTGTATATGTATTTACTAATGTTAATCATCCTTGCATCACAGGTATAAATGCCACAGGACCTCGTTATATGATTCTTTTAATATGTTGTAGAATTCAGTTTGCTAGTATTTTCTTGAGTATGTTTACATCTATGCTAATCAATGATACTGACCTATAATTTTGCCTTTTTGTAATGTCCTTGTCTGGCTTTGGTATGAGGGTAATCCTTGTCTCATAAAAATAGTTTTAAAAAGTATTTTCTACTCTTCAATTTCTTTTGAAAACAGAAACTAAAAGCAGAAAGCTTTTAGTTGGTGAAAGATGTTTTATATAATAATTCATTCTCTTTCATAATTATTGGGCTGTTCAGATTTTATTTCTTCATTATTTAGTCTGAATAGGTGGTATAAGTCTGTTCTCACGCTGCTATGAAAAAAATATCCAAAACTGGATAATTCTTTTTCTTTTTTTTTGAGATAGAGAGAGAGAGAGTCTTGCTTTGTCATCCAGGCTGGAGTGCAGTGGCATAATCTCAGCTCACTGCAACCCCCACCTCTCAGATTCAAGCTATTCTCCTGTCTCAGCCTTCAGAATAGCTGGGATTACAGGTGCACACTACCATGACTGGTTAATTTTTGTATTTTTGTGGAGATAGGGTCTCTCCATGTTGCCCAGGCTGGTCTCAAACTCCTGAGCTCAAGCGATCTGCCCACCTTGGCCTCCCAAAGTACTGGGATTACAGGCATGAGCCACTGCACCCAACTGAGACTGGGTAATTTATAAAGAAAGGAGGTTTATTTGACTCACAGTTCCACAGGGCTCTGGAAGCCTTAGTAAACTTACAATCATGGCAGAAGACACCTCTTCACAGGGCAGGAGAGAGAATGAGTGACAGCAGGGGAAATGCCAGCCACTTTTAAAACCATCAGATCTTATGGGACTCACTCATTATTATGAGAGGGAAAAAACTCCCTTCATGATCCAATTACTTCCACCTGGTCCTGCCCTTGCCATGTGGAGTTATTACAATTCAAGGTGAGATTTGAGTGAGGATAGAAGGCCAAGCCATATCAATAGCTTTTATGTGTCCAGGTATTTATCCATTTTATTTCTAGGCTGTTCATTATTTGGCATATAGTTGTTCATAATATCCTCTTTCGTTTGCTTTTATGACTGTGGAGTCTGTTTTAATGTCACCTTTTAATTTTGTTATTTTATTTATATGAGTCTTTTTCTTGGTTAGTATATCTAAAGATTTGTCTATTTTGTTTGTGCTTTCAAAAACCAAATTAAAGGAAGAGAAAAATGGCAGAATAGAAGGCTCTACCAATTGTCTACCCCCAGAGAGACATCAATTCGGCAACTATCTACAGAGAAAGAAACCACATTTTTAAAAACAAAAAATTAGGTAAGCACTCATAGAACCAGGTTTTAATTTTATTCTACCAAAGGAGGCATTGAAGAGATAGGAAAAAAAAGAGCAGTCCAGAATTGTTGACACTACCACATCCACTTCTCTGGCAGTGGCAGTGTGGTGTGTAGAGTGTCTCTGGACACTGAAATTGGATGAACATAGCAATTGTAAGGCATAGAAGTCAGTGCTGTCTTTTTGGAACAGAAAAAAAATAACCAGACCAAAGTTAGCTGACACTCTTGCATGGGGGAAACATTTAAACTAGCCCTAGCAATAGAAGAATCACTGAGTGCAGTGATTCAAACTTGAGTTTCCACAAATCTCAACACTGGGGGATATAGTGCTCTTGGTATACAAGCAAACTTGAAAGGCAGTCTAGACCATAAAGACTCAACTCTTATGTGAGCCCTAGTGATGAACTAGGCCTAGAGACAGTAGGCTTGAGGACAGAAGAAATACTGAGATGCCAGATGGGGCAGTCAAGACAGTGCTGGTTTTACCTCCAGCATAACCGTAGGCTTCAGAGTTGTGGCTTCAGAAAAGACCCGGTTTTTCCACTTGAATAGAGAAAAGGAAAAAGTGGGGAGGACTTTGCCTTGCATTTAGTTTATAAGCTTAACAACAGCAAAATAAAGCACCAGTCAGAGTCATGAGACCCTCGTTTCAGGCCCTAGTTCTAAGACAACACTTCTAGACACACCCTCAACCAGAAGGAAACACACTTTCATGAAAGAAAGGATCCAATCCTGTTAAATGAAGAGCTCTTGGACCCTTACTAGACAGCATCAATACCCAGAAACCACATTGAGGGTCTTGGATGAGCCTCTGAGACATGCTGGCTTCAGGTGGGACTCAGCAAATTACCAGCTCTGGTGGCCCAGGGGCAAAACTTCTGATTGAGAAAAGCAGAAAAATGTACAAGATACTTTCCCTTGCATCTAGGTTTCAGCACAGCCACAGGTGGATGGCAGTTAGTAGAGCACCAATGCAATTGCAGTGTTTGACTCTTGGATGGCATTTCTGGATCTACTCTGGGCCTGATGAAAGCACACGGCCCTGAAGGATGAGTCCCAGGACAGACAAAATTTACCACCATCTCATTTAAGAAACCTTGGGCCTTAAGGGAACATCAGTGAAAGTCTTCCAGTATTCCTGGTGATCTGGGGTGGTGATGGCTATGAAGTGAGGCCAGTGGAAAGTGGGGAGAAGACTGGAAAAAAACTGTGTCTTGTGGTTTGAGTGCCAATTCTGCTGCAGTACAATAGAAGACCAGGTAGACTTCTAAGGTTTTGGACCATAGTTTTTGACTCCCAAATAGCACATCTGGATCCACCAAAAACCTGCAGGACCTTGATGCCTTGAGGGAAAGAACACAACACTAACTGGCTTTGCCACCAGCTGATTACAGATCCCCAGGGTTTTCAGCAATGAAAGGCAGTAACAGTGGAGTAATTAAAGCAGGCCTTGGGTGCGACCAAGTGCTATGCTGGCTTCAGGTCTTACCCAGAACAGTCTTAGGGGTGATGGCACTAGGGGTGCTTGTGTCACACCACTTCCAGTTTTAGGTGACTCAGAACAAAAAAAAAGGGACTCTGTTTGTTTGGGAGAAGGTAAGTAAAAAGAACAAGAATCTCTGTCTGTTGATCCAGAGAATTCTCACAGATTTTATCCAAGACAATCAATGCAGTACCTCTATGAGTCAGCAAGAACAACAACATTACTGGGTTTGGGGTACCCCTTAAAGTAGCTACAGCTTAAATTACAACAACCAAGTATTTTCCAATATCTTTGGCTCTGTGTCCCCACCCAAATCTCACCTTGAATTGTAATAATTCCCATGTGTCATGGAAAGGACCTGGTGGGAGGCAATTGAATCATGAGGGCAGGTTTTTTTCCATTCTATTCTTGTGATAGCAAATGAAATATGATTTTTAAAAAGGTTTTATAAAAAGGAGTTTTAAAAATATGATTTTATATAAAGGAGTTTTTCTGCACATGCTCTCTTGCCTCTTGCCATATAAGATGTCACTTTACTCTTTATTTCACCCTTTGCCAAGATTTTTTCTCTTGCCTAATTTCACCTTTTGCCTTTTTTCAGCCATGTAGAACTGGAAGTCAGCTAAACCTCTTTCCTTTATAAAATATTCAGTTTGGGGTATGTCTTTATTAGCAGCATGAGAACAGAGTAATACAGGTAGCTGCATAGAAATCCAGCCCATATAGTAAAGCATATAATAAATATCCAACTCTTTAATGCTCAGATATTAAAGAACATCGACTAGCATAAACACAATTCAGCAAACCTTTCAGAGAATTTAAAAGAGTAGTGCTGAGGAAACTCAAAGAAATTCAAGAAAACACAGAGGAAATACTTAGAATCCTAACAGAAAAAAATTAACAACAAGATTGAAATAATTAAAAAGAATAAAACAGAAATTGTGGAGTTAAAAATGAAACTGACATATGCAAGAATATGTCAGAGTCTTTTAATAGTAGAATTGATCAATTAGAAGAAAAAAATAGTGAACCAATGAAAGGCTATCTGAAAATGCAGTCAGAGGAGACAAAATATAAATGATTGTTTTTAAAAAGCATGCCTACAGGATCTAGAAAATAACCTCAAAAGGGAAACTCTAAGAGTTGTTAGTCTTTAATAGGAGGTAGGAAAAAATATTGGGGTAGAAAGTTTATTCAAAGGGATAGTTAACAGAGAATTTCCCAAACCTAGAGAAAGATATCAATATCCAGTAGGATAAGGTGATACAACACTAAGCAGATTTAACCCAAAGAAGACTACCTCCAGGCATTTGATAAACAAATTTCCAAAGGTCAAGGATAAAGAAAGAATTTTAAAAGCAACAAGAGAATAGAAACAAATAACATAAAATAAATCTGCAATACGTCTAACAGTAGACTTTTCAGTGGAAACCTTACAGGCTAGGAGAGAGTGGCAAAACATATCTAAAGTGCTGAAGGTAAAAACTTTCACCCTAAAATAGTATATGCATCAAAAATAATCTTCAAACATGAAAAAGAAATAAAGATATTTTTCAGAGAAAAGCTGAGGGATTTAATCAACACCACATCTGTTCTACAAGAAATGCTAAAGGGAGTACTTCAATCACAAAGTACTGTTCTTTAATGAACAATAAGTAACCACTTGAAGGTATAAAACTGAATGGTAATAGTAAGTACACAGAAAAACACAGATATTATAACACTATATTTATCATTTGTAATCTATTCTTATCCTAAGTAGAAATAATAAGTGATGCATCAATAGAAAATAATAAATAAAAAAACTATTGAAGACATACGCATTACAATATTACATAAATTGAAAAAACAAAAAGTTAAAAAGCAGGAGAACAAAGTTAAGGCATAAAGTTTTTAGCTTTATTTTGTTTCCTTGTTTATTTGTTTGTTTATGCAGTGTTAAGTTGTTATCAGTTTATAATAATTTGTTATAAGAGGATTTTCAAGCCTCATGGCAACCTCAATTAAAAATAAAAACATATAATGGATACAAAAAAAAAGAAGAAGAAAGAAAACATATAATATCACCAGAGAAAATCACCTTCAATGAAGAGGAAAGAGAGAAAGTAGGAAGAGAAGACAAGAGAACAACCAGGAAAAAAAGTAACAAAATGCAGGAGTAAGTCCTTACTTATCAATAATAACAGTGAATATAAATGTACTAAACTGAACACACAAAAAACATAGAGTTGCTGAATAGATTAAAACAGAAGATTCATTGTTCTGTGTCTTTCCAGAAACACACTTCACATATAAAGAGATACATAGACTAAAAATAAAGAGATGGAAAAAGGTATTCCATGACAATGGAGAGCATAAGAGAGCAGAAATCTCTATACATATATCAGACAAAATAGATATTAAGACAAAAACTAGAGGAAAAAAAAAAAACTTCAATTAAACAACTGATGCATTTCAGAGAGCTCGAAAGGAAAGAGTAATCCAATCTAAAGTTACTAGAAGAAATGAATAATAAAAAATAGAGCACAAATAAATAAAACTGAAGTGAAAATCAAAAACAATAAACAAAAAATTGTCTTTTAAAAAGGTTTAAAAATTGACAAACCTTTAGTGAAGTCAACATACAAAATAAGTAGCATTTCTACATGTCAACAGTGAACAATGTGAAAAAGAAATAAAACAGTAATCTCATTTACAAAAGCTACACATAAAATAAAATGCCTAGGGATTAAACAAAGTAGTGAAATATCTCTGTAATAAAAACTATAAAACACTACTGATAAAAGAAATTGGAGAGGACACCAAAAAAATTTTTAAAAATCTCTTTTTCTTCCACCATAATTGTGAGTTTCCACAGGCATTCTCAGATTCCTGAGAATGCAAAACCTGCTGTTTTTCTTGTACAGCCTGCAGAACTGTGAGCCAATTGAACCACTTACCTTATAAATTCCTGAGTCTTAGGTATTTTTATAGCAGTGTTAGAAGAGACTAAAGCCAAAAACTGGCACTGAGAGGGGTAGAGCATTGCTGTAAAGATACCTGAAATTGTAGAGGGAAAAGCAGCTTTGGAACTGGGAAACAGGCAGAGGTTGAAACAGTTTGGAGGACTCAGAAAAAAGACAAAAAAATGAGGGAAAGTTTGGAACTTCCTAGAGATATGTTGAATATTTGTGACCAAAATGCTGATAGAAACATGGACAGTGCAGTCCAGGCTGAGGAGACCTGAGATGGAAATTCAGAACGTATTAGGAAATGGAATACAGGTCATTTTTGCTATGCTTTAGCAAAGAGACTGGCTGCATTGTGCTCCTGCTCTAGAAATCTGTGGAACTTTTAAATTGAGAGTGATGATTTAGGGTATCTGGTAGAAGTGGTTTCTAAGCAGCAAAGCATTCATGATCTTACCTGGATGCCTCTAACAATCTATCCTCATATATATGAGCAAAGAAATGATCTGAAATGGGAACTTACATTTCAAAGGGAAGTAGAGCATACAAGTTTGGAAAATTTGCAACCTGGTCATGTGGTAGAAAATAAAAGCCTATTTTCAGAGGAGGAATTGAAGTGCGCTGCAGAAATTTGTATAACTAAAATGAAGGCAAATGCTTATAGCCAAGATAATAGGGTAAAACCCTGAAGGCATTTTAGAGACTTTTATTGCCAAACCTCTCATCACAGGCCCAGAGGGTTAGGAGAACTAAATGGTTTTGTTGTCTAGGTCCAGGGCTAGGCTTCCCTGTGCAGCCTTAGGACACTGCTTTCTAAATCCTGGCTTCTCCAGCTCCAGATGGGACTCAAAGGAGCCCAGGTACAGCTCAGGCCACTTCTTGAGAGGGTGTAAATCACAAATGTTTTTGTCTTCCATGTGGTGTTAAGCTTGTGGGTACAAAGAGTGCAAGAGTTGAAGCTTCAGAACCTCCACATAAATTTCAGAGGATGCATAGGAAAGTCTGGATATCCAATCAGAAGCCTGCTGCAGGGATGTGGCCATCATGGAGAACCTCTACTAGGGAAGTGTGGAGAAAAAATATGAGGTTGGAGCCCCTACACAATCTCCACTGGGGCATGGCCTAGTACAGCTTTGAGAAGAAAACCACTGTCTTCCAGAACCTAAAAGGGCAGATCCAACAGAAGCTTGCACAAAGTACCTAAGGAAGCCGTGGACACTTAACACTAACCCATCAGAGCAGCAGCAGAGACTGAATCCTGCAAAGCCACAAGGGTGGAGCTATTCAGGGCTTCAGAATCCCACCTTTTGCACCACTGTGCCCTAAATGTGAGACATGGAGTCAAGGGAGATTATTTTCGTGCTGTAAGATGTAATGATTGCTCTGCCACATTTAGGACTTAGATGGGGCCTGTAGCCACTTTCTTTTGGCTGATTTGTCTCTTTCAGAATAAAAGTATTTACCCAATGCCTGCACCCACATTGTATTGTGGAAGTAACTAATTTGTTTTTAAGTTTACAGGCTCATAGTTAGAAGGAACTTATCTACTATCAGATGAGACATTGAAATTTGTACTTTTGTGTTAATGCTGGAATGAGTTAAGACTTTGGGGGACTGTTGAGAAGCGACAATTGTATTTTGCAATGTGAGACAAACATGAGATGTGGAGGGGCCAGTGGCAAAATAATGTGGTTTGGATCTGTGTCCCTACCAAATGTCATGTTGAATTTTAATCCCCAGTGTTAGAGGTACGTCCTGGTTGAAGCTGATTAGACAATAGGTGTGTAATATTCAGAATTGTGTTAGCACTATACCCTCACTGCTATTCTCATAATATTGAGTGAGTGAATTATTATATGATCTGCTTGTTTTACAGTGTGTAGCATCTCCCCCCACTCTTTTTCTCCTGCTCTGACCATGTAAAATGTTTCTACTTCTCCTACATCTTCGGCCATGATTGTAAGTTTCCTGAAGCCTCCCTAGAGGCAGAAGTTTCTATGCTTCCTGCACAGCCTGCAGAACGATAAACCAATTAAACCTTTTTTGTTATAAATGACCCACTTTCAGGTGTATATGTACAGTGGTGTAAGAAAAGACCAATACAGTTACTTCAAATTATACTACAGCACTATAGTAAACAAAACATCATGGTACTCACATAAAAATAGACATAGACTAATATAACTGAATAGAAAGTAAAAAACTGAATAGAATCAAATTCACACACCTGCAATAAACTCATTTTTGACAATGGTGCCAAGAACACACACAGGGAAGAAACTGTCTTCAACAAATAATGCTAGACAAATCAGCTATTAATAAGTATTAGAACGAAAGTAGACTCATATCTCTGACTTTATACAAAAAATAAAATCATAATTTATTAAACACTTATATCTAAAACCTCAAACAGTGAAACTATTACAAGAAAATCTTGGCAAAAATCTCCAGGACATTAGTCTAGGCAAATATTTCTTGAGCAATACTGCACAAGCACAGGCAACCAAAGAAAATATAGACAAATTGGACTATGTCAAGTTATAACTCCTCTGCACAGAAAATACAATCACTGAGTATAGTGGCTCATGCCTGTTACTCTAGTAAGTTGAGAGGCCAAGGTGATTGGATCACTTGAGCACCGGAGTTGGAGGTCAACCTGGAAAACAGAAAAATTTCACCCCTACAAATAAAATTTTTAAAGCTAAGTACGGTGGTGCACACCTGTAGTCTCACCTACTTCGGAAGCTGAGATGAGGCTTGTTTGAGCCCAGGATGTGGAGGTTGCAGTTAGCCTAGATTGTACCACTGTACTCCAGCCTGGGTAAAAAAGAGAGACCATGTCTCAAAAAATAAAAATAAAATAAGCATTCAATCAACAAAGTGAAGCGCCAACCCACAGAACGGGAGAAAATATTTGCAAACAGCCCATATGAAAGAAGATTAAAAACAATAATACATAAAAATATCAAACAACTCTGTTTATTTTTTTCCTTTGGCATTACATTTATTATTATTATTATTATTATTATTATTATACTTTAAGTTCTAGGGTACATGTGCATAACGTGCAGGTTTGTTACATATGTATACTTGTGCCATGTTGCTGTGCTGCACCCATCAACTCGTCAGCACCCATCAACTCGTCATTTACATTAGGTATAACTCCCAATGCAATCCATCCCCCTTCCCCCCTCCCCATGATAGACCCCGGTGTGTGATGTTCCTCTTCCCGAGTCCAAGTGATCTCATTGTTCAGTTCCCACCTATGAGTGAGAATATGCGGTGTTTGGTTTTCTGTTCTTGCGATAGTTTGCTGAGAATGATGGTTTCCAGCTGCATCCATGTCCCTACAAAGGACACAAACTCATCCTTTTTTATGGCTGCATAGTATTCTATGGTGTATATGTGCCACATTTTCTTAATCCCGTCTGTCACTGATGGACATTTGGGTTGATTCCAAGTCTTTGCTATTGTGAATAGTGCCGCAATAAACATACGTGTGCATGTGTCTTTATAGCAGCATGATTTATAATCCTTTGGGTATATACCCAGTAATGGGATGGCTGGGTCATATGGTACTTCTAGTTCTAGATCCTTGAGGAATCTCCATACTGTTTTCCATAATGGTTGAACTAGTTTACAATCCCACCAACAGTGTAAAAGTGTTCCTATTTCTCCACATCCTCTCCAGCACCTGTTGTTTCCTGACTTTTTAATGATTGTCATTCTAACTGATGTGAGATGGTATCTCATTTTGGTTTTGATTTGCATTTCTCTGATGGCCAGTGATGATGAGCATTTTTTCATGTGTCTGTTGGCTATATGAATGTCTTCTTTTGAGAAACGTCTGTTCATATCCTTTGCCCACATTTTGATGGGGTTCAAACAACTCTATTTAAAAATTTAGTAATTCAATCAAGAAATGAACAAAAGTTGTGAATAGATGTCTCTCAAAAAGCACATATAAATGGCAAAGAGGCATATGAAAATATTCTTAATAACATTAATCATCAGAGAAACACAAATCAAAACTATAATGGGATATCATCTCACGCCAATTAAAACGGGTTATAGTAAAAAGACAGGCAATAATAAATGCTTGGGAGGATGTGGAGAAATTGGAACCCTTGTACACTGTTGGTGGAAATGTAAATTAGTACAACTACCACGGAGAAAAATCTGTAGGTTCTTAGAAAATCTTAAAATTGAGCTACCAGGTGATTCAGTAATTCCATTGCTGGATATATACTCAAAAGATTAAGAAAATTATATGAAAGATATATTTTCACTCATTTTTTAAGCACTGTATACAATACCTAATATTGGAAGAAACTTCAGTTTCCATCAACACATGAATGAAAGAAAAATGTGGTTACTAAACACAATGATGTAATATTCAGCCATAAAATAGTATCAGATCGGTTCTGAATCAATGTGAATGGAACTGAAAATCATCAGGCTAAGTGAAATAAGCAAACCATAGTAATACAAACATATTCTCACTTATTCATGGGATCTAAAAATCAAAACAATTGAACTCAAGGACATAGAGAGTAGAAAGGTGGTTACCAGAGGCTGAGAAAAAACATGGGGGGCTGTGGGGGAGGTGAGGATTGTTAATGCATACTAAAAATAAAAAAGATTAAAACCAACTATTTGATAGCACAACAGGGTGACTGTAGTCAATAACAATTGTACATTTTACAATAACGTAAAGAGTGTAATTGTATTGTTGGTAATTCAAATAATAAATGTTTGAGTGAATGGATACCCCATTCTCATGATGGGCATATTTCACATTGCATACCTGTATCAAAACTTCTCATGTACCCTGTAAATATATACATCAACTACATATCCACAAAAATATTTAAAAAAATTAATTTGGTTGACTTTCTGCATTGGTTTTTACTTTATATTATATTTATTTATGTTGGGATATTTATTATTTCTTGTCTTTCACTAACATTAGGCTTAGTTTATTATCTTTTCCTATTTCCTTGAAATTTAATATTAAATTGTTTATTTTCAATGTGTTGTCATTTGTGACACAGGCATTTGTTGTTATAACCTTGCCTATAAGAATACTTTTGTTGTATTACATAAATTTTGTCATATTGTGTTCTACTTTAGTTTGTATGGAGATATTCTCTAATTTTCCATTTAATGTTTTTATTGGCTCATTCATTTTTCAGGAGTGTATTGTTTAGTTACATGTATTTGTAAATTTTCTGTAAGTCTCTGTTATTGATTTCTAGTTTAATACTAATGTGTTGAAAAACATATTTGATCTGATTTCAATATTCTTAAATTTGATATGACTTTATTGTGCTTAATATATGATCCATCTTGAAAAAATGTTCTATGTGCACTTGAGAAGATGTCTATTCTGTGGATATTGGCTGGAATGTTATGTATATGCATTACATCTAACTGATCTAAAGCATTGTTCAAATTTTTTTATTAATTATCTGGCTGGGTAATCTATTACTAAAAGTAGGGTATTAAAATCCTCTACTCTTACTGTATTACAACTTATCTCTCTATTCAGATCTATTAAGATTAGTTTTGTCTATTTAGGTGCTCCATTACAGGATGCATGTAGATTTGCAATTGTTATATCCCCTTTCAGAATTGATCCAGTTAGTATATATTTTTTTCTATTTTTAGATTTTGACATAAACATTTTGTCATCTGATATAAGTATTGTTACCTATAAACTCTTCCGGTTTTTATTTTTATGGAGTATCTATTTGATTTCTTCATTTTCAATATATATGTGTTCTTACAAATGAAGTATTTTTAGGCAGCATTTAGTTGGGTCTTGATTTTTATTGACTGTATGTCTTTTTATTTGAGGATTTAATCATTTTCTCTCATGGTTCTTTTTGAATGGTAATTACTTACTATTCATATTTTGTTAATTATTTTATGGTTGTTTTGCAGATTTTTTTCCTAGTTATCTTTATCTGTGCTTAGGTGGTTATCTATAGTGATAGTTTTTGAAGTATTTAATATTGTGTGTGTGCCTTCCATACATTTTTGTTGTTTGATTACCATTAGGACTACATAGAATATCTTACACTTGTAATAGTCTGTTTCAAGCTGGTAAGTGTTTATCTTTGATTAAGTATAATGTAACTCCACACTTTTTCTCCCACATTACATTTTGTGTTTTTGATGTCTGAATTTACGTTATTTTGTGATACGTATTCCTTGACAATTATTTTAGCTGTAGTTGTTATTAATAACTTTGTCTTTTAACTCTCATACTGGAAATAAAATTACTTTATTCAACACCATTAAAGTATTAGAATATTCTGAATATTGCTGTATACTATGTGTGGCACAGGTTTTGTGTTTCATAAGTTTCATTTTTTTCATTAACAGGCTTGTGTTTCAGTTTTAAAAACTCTTTTAGCAATTTCTGTATGGCAGGCACAGTGGTGATAAACTCGCTTAACATTTATATTTATGGGAAAGTTTTATTTCTCTCTCATTTCTGAAAGAAGGCTTTGCTGTGTAAAGCATAGTTGGCTGGAAGTTTCTTTTTTTCCCTTCCCCACTTTCAATATATCATCTTTCTCTCAGAATTCAGGGTTTATGCTAAGTTCACTCATAGTCATATTAGAATGCCTTTGTATCTGATATAGTTCTTATGAAGAGATAAGATGCTGTCACAATGTCTTTGCTTTTGATAGTTTGATTGTATTATGTATTGGTAAAGTCTTTGAGTTGAATTTAATTGGAGATCTTTGTGCTTCCACTTGGATGTTGGCTTATTTTCTTATATTAAAAACACTTTTTAAATTACTTTAAAAAATATGCTTTCTGGCCCCTTTTCTTTTTCTTCTTCTAAAATGCCTATTCGATGTAGGTAAGGTCTCTTGATGGTGTCCCCAAATTTCTGTAAGCTTTGTTCATTTTTTAAAAATTTGTTCCTCTGAGTAGATAATTTTAAATGGTATATCTTCAAGTGCACTGATTCTTTCTTCAGATGAATTGAAACAGTTCTTGCAGCTTTTGATTGCATTTTTAGTTTGGTTATTGTATTCTTAATCTCTATGATTTCTATTTGCCATTAAATTGTTTCTCTTTCTTTGCCAAATACCTTGTGTTTTCATGTATCATTTTCCAAATGTTATTTTTTGTCCATATATATCTGAACTTTACTGAACGTTTATAAATTGATTATTTTTAATTCCTTTTCTGTCATTTTTTGGATGTCCCTATCTTTTTTTTTTTATTATTATACTTTAAATTCTAGGGTACATGTGCACAACGTGCTGGTTTGTTACATATGTATACATGTGCCATGTTGGTGTGCTGCACCCATTAACTCACCATTTACATTAGGAGGTATATCTCCTAATACTATCCCTCCCCCCACCACCTCCCCACAATAGGACCCGGTGTGTGATGCTCCCTTTCCTGTGTCCAAGGGATCTCATTGTTCAATTCCCACCTATGAGTGAGAACATATGGTATTTGGTTTTCTGTTCTTGTGATAGTTTGCTTTATGTCCCTATCTTTAAAGTCCATTGTTAGAGCTTTGTTAGTTTGTTATGGAGATGTCATAATTTACTGAGTTTTTGTAATCACTGTTGGTTTTCACACATTTATGGAGACTTTTTGCTTTTTTAAGAGTTTTTTTTGTCAGGGATAGACCTTCACTAGTCAGTCAAGCCTATGATTCTGAACAGGCCAGCTGGTAATAACCCTGGGCAGAAAGAATTTGCTTTCTAGGTCCTTAGATTGTTGGGCTGCTGCATTTGCTCTGAATTTGGGTTGTGCAGCTGGCTGGTCTATGCTATTTAGTGAGACCACTGATGAGCTCTGTTATTAGGCTGAGCCATTGTATGAGCACTGGAATCGCCTTTGATATGGCAGGGCCACAGGCTGTGTTCTCTCATCAGAAGATACTGGTATTTGATTTCAGAAGTTTGACAGAGTTGTAGGCAGGGCCTCAAGTTTATGTGAATCAGGGAAGATAAACTGTAATGCTCACTAGAAAATGTATAGTTGAGATTTGCCTTTTTCTGTTAGAGGGACCTAGGGTTGGGCTTTGAGGCTACAGGGAGTGCTGTTAAACTCATGCATTTGGCAGAACTAGTACCTACTTGTTGTGAAAATTTATTATAAAAATATTCTTCCCCGGTCAGGGATGTAGGGTTGGTTCTGTTGCTGGGCTTGAAGGCTATCTTTCTAGGGAATCAAAATCAGGTAGCACTTTGCACCTTTTCTAGAGGAGACCAGTTCATCTTTTCAGGTGAGCTATGCTGTTAGCTGGTTTGCACCTCTGGTTAAGCACCACTGCTATTTATTACATTGAGATTTTACTCTAATCTGCACTGGTTTATTTGGGCTAAACCTCCTTGCTTTGTTTCTACTAGACCTCTGATGATCTAACCATTCAATATTCTGCTGTTTCTTATTCTGGTGAATTGAGAATATAGAGGATTCCCAGAAAAGTGTCTCACAATTCTAAAGAAACGGAATGTGCACCTTCTTGGCTCTGTTTTCCAAATACAGATATTATGGGTTCTGGAGAATTATATCTCTGTAGCCCTGTGATAAATTGCATGCGGGGAGAGAGGTGATGTGGTCAAAACAAGACCTTTTATTATCTTTTTAGTGCAGATTTTTATTCAGATTTATAAAACATGAAGGTGACACATGTCACAAATTCTCCTTTGGGAGATTTTTTTCCCCCAAGGTGTTCTTCTCTATAAATAGTTGCTCATTGATTTTTTTCTATTATGGGGGAAGGCTGGGATCTCCTGTTCCACCACCTTGCTTGTGTCCCTCTGTCATTTCTGAAAGACAGTTCTGTGGTTATAGTATATTGGTTGACTTTTCTTGTCCCTCAGCTCTTTAAATATTTTATCCCACTATCTTTTTTCTTTCAAGGTTTTTGCTGATACATTTTCTAAAATTCTTAGTATTCTTTGTACATAATGAGATGCTATTCTCTTGATGTTTTTAAGATATTGTCTTTTTCTTTCAGCAGTTTTGAGTGTAATGTGCCTTTTTCTTGGTATCTTTGGGATTATTCTATTTGAGGCTTTCTGCCTTCTTGTATTTTTGCTTCATATGGTTTTTTTAAGTTTGGAAAGTGTTCAGCTATTATTTGTTTTCAATAATCTCTCTGTGTCTTTCTCTCTTTCTTCTATTTTAGAACTCTAATAATATGTACACAGATCTCAATAATGGTGCCCCATAAACCTCTTAAGCTCTATTCACTTATTTTTTTCTCTTTAGACTCATTTTTTTCAAATGCACTCTCTTCAACATTGCTTATTATTTCTCCTGCTGGTGAATAATTTTATTAAATGTTTTTAATTTTTGTATTTCTTACCTTCAAAATATTTTGTTTCTTTTGATTATTTTTGTCCTTCTGTTAATATATTGGTATTAGTCCATTCTCATGCTGCTAATAAAGACACACTAGAGACTGGGTGATTAATAAAAGAAAGAGGTTTAATTCGCTAACAGTTCAGCATGGCTGAGGAGGTCTCAGGAAATTTATAATTATGACAGAAGGGGAAGCAAACATGTCCTTTTTCACATGATGGCATCAAGGAGAAGTGCAGAGCAAAAGGGGAAAAAAAGTCCCTTATAAAACCATCAGATCTCATGAGAACTTACTCATTATCATGAGAACAACATGAGAATAACTCTTCCCATTATTAAATTACTTGCCACTTGGTATCTCCCATGATACATTGGGATTATGAGGACTACCATTTGAAGGGGTGGCCTGCCCCTCCACACCTGTGGGCGTTTCTCATCGGGTGGAACAAGAGGCTTGAGAAAAGAAAAAAGACACAGAGACAAAGTATAGAGAAAGAAAAGTGGGCCCAGGGGACTGGCGCTCAGCAAACGGAGGACCCACGCCGGCACTGGTCTCCCTCAGTATTTATTGATCATTACCTCTACCATCTCGGAGAGGGGGATGTCGCAGGACAATAGGGTAATATTGGGGAGCAGGTCAGCAGGAAAACATGTAAAGAAAGGTCTCTGTGTCATAAACAAGGTTAAGAAAAGGTGCGGTGCTTTGATGTGCACGTACACAAACATCTCAGTGCATTAAAGAGCAGTATTGCTGCTAGCATGTCTCACCTCCAGCCTTAAGGCAGTTTTCTCCTGTCTCAGTAAATAGAACATATAATTGGGTTTTACACCGAGACATTTCATTGTCCAGGGACGAGCAGGAGACCGACGTTTTCCTCTTATCACAGCTGCAAAGACGCCTTCTTCTTTTACTAATCCTCCTCAGCACAGACCCTTTACCGGTGTCAGGCTGGGGGATGATCAGGTATTTCCCTTCCCAGGAGGCCATATCTCAGGCTATCACATGGGGAGAAACCTTGGACAATACCTGGTTTTCATAGGCAGAGGTCCCTGTGGCCTTCAACAGTGTATTGTGTCCCTGGGTACTTGAGATTAGAGAACGGTGATGACTTTTAACAAGCATACTGCCTTCAAGCACTGTTTTAACAAAGCACATCCTGCATAGCCCTAAATCCATTAACCTTGAGTCAACACAGCACATGTTTCTGTGAGGACAGGGTTGGGCCTAGGGTTACAGATTAACAGCACCTCACGGCAGAAGAATTTTTCTTTTTTTTTTTTTTTTTTTGAGACGGAGTCTTGCTCTGTAGCCCGGGCTGGAGTGCAGTAGTACAGAACAAAATGGAGCCTCTTATGTCTACTTCTTTCTACATAGACACAGTAACAGTCTGATCTCTCTTTCTTTTCTCCACACAATTCAAGATGAGATTTAGATGGAAACACAGCCAAACCATATCTTTATATTTCAGTCATAGATTATTTTCCTGATTTCCTTTATTTCTTATTCTACGTTTTTCTTTTGTTCTTTAAGTATGTTTAAAAGATCTGTTTTAGGTACTTTTTCCTGTATGTCTAGTGCCTGTGATTCTTTAGAGCTAGTTTTGACATGTTTATTTTCTTTCTTTGAGTGTGCGATTTTATTTTGTTTAAATACCTCATGACGCTTTGTTGGAAATCAAACATTTAACAAAACAGTTACATTTCCCAGTCTTTGAAGGGTAACAATGCATTGTGGAATACATTCACTAATTAGTAGAACATGTTCTGAGCCTTGGAATAATGCCTGGTTGGATGCTTAAGACTTTTGCACATTTTGGGGGGCACACATCTTGTCTGGGCCTGTGTGTGTGCTTGTTTTGATTCTTTCATACACCTGGCTGTTGTTAATTTTTTTAATTTATAAAAATATCTTACTTTATCTTCCTGTCAGTGATTTGGTTTTCTATTGAATTTGGACACATCAGATCTCTTACCCTTAGGTGAATGCCAGTCTATAATCTCTGTCCAACTTTCACAAGTAGTGCTTTCCTATTATATAGCATTTGCTAGCCTGAGATGTGAACTATGTTGCTTTTCCCTTCATAAACTCTTAACCAGGAAACCCATTGCTCAGAAAGTCCCCTGAAAAGTTATAAAATTACAAATATAATCTCTTTTGCTCCTGCCAGTTTAAAGAAGATAATTGAGAACCAGAATGCTGACTTCTTCAGATCATGTTGAACTTCACTGGAAAAGAAGTTGAGGTAACACTGAGTAATTTTAGAACACTTTCTGTAATTTTCAATGTTGATTTTTATGATAGGGCATTTTATTGGTTGCTATAGGCCTTTGAATGTTTTCAAGAGCTGCTGTAAACTTATTTTAGTATCTAGGTACCCTGTTTTGTTTACTTCTTTGCTCATTTTCTATTTTCATGTGAAAACATTTGCCTGGAGTTTTCTAGTCTGATATCTTGCTAATGTGACTTTTCTATATAATTTCTTAAAACTACATGTGAGTCTGAAATTGCCTCTCTGAAATAAGTATTTTAGCATATTATGCTTTCATTTTTCAAAACTGAACCTGAAAAATGTGACACAATGTGTTATTATTATATTTTGCATACTTGAAAACAATCATTTAATCCACCTTTTATATAAGCATAAGCTACCAATTGCGAAACAAAAAAGTTTTTAATTTGGGGAGTTTAGTTGCCATTGGGATATTCAGAATAATGGTTGCTAATCTTTATTAATTTTATTATTACTCTCTAATATTTTTGACTTTTATTATTAATTCAGAGTACTTTATGAGCAGAAATATAATACTAAATGGTTAATAATATTCTAGTGTAGCTCTAGTGTGAAATTAGTTTCTCTACTAGTTTAGAAAGATTAACCAAATAGAATTCTGTAGCAAAACCCCTTTAAGTTGTAATAATCAGTCAGGCATTTTGTTTCAAGGCTTTCTGCTTCCATAAAAAGTTTTACTTATCCAGTTATTAAATATCTTTGTCAGATTCCAGTGATTTTGTGCATGGTATCTGACATATATAAATATACTCCACAATTATTATGAAGTTATATATTGATAAAACCATCATCATGTCAAAAAATAAAGTTGAGCTACAACTTGGAGACAATCTGCATCTGGATTGGGGTCAAAGCACCAATATTAGTTTAAAAATTGTGGAAAAGTCCAGGTATAATCTTTGAATTTTTTAAAATAGGCAAGACTTATATGATATTGAAGAGGTAAGGAGTAGTTAATAGTTGCTAAGAAGTTCGGAGAATGCAATGATAGCTAACATATAATGTATTACTCTTTTTTAATTGCCAGAGTGATATTTGATGCAAATTTAAACCTTTTACTTTTTGATCTGTGAGGCAGCAATAAATAGCTGAATACAAGTCTTCACCAATCTTCCTCTGCAGAAACACCAAATTGAGCAACTATCTACGCAAAAACACCTCCTTATAACAACCCAAAATTAGGTGAGCAATTGTAGTACCTGGTTTTAACTTTATGTCAATAAAGGGGGCACTAAAGAGGGTAGGAAAGACAGTCTATTTGCCAATGCCTCCCTTTTCCATCCATAACAGTGGCCATGTTACATGTAAAGGGCAGTGATTGTGAGACTTTATATTAGAACTCAGTGCTACCCTGCCACACTAGAAAGCCAACAGTGGAGAGAATTCAGCCAGCACCGATGGATGGGATTATTTGGACCAACTCCAGACAGAGGGGAATCATCCATCCGAGCAGTCAGAATACAAGTTCTGGCAACCCTTGCCACCACAGGCAAAAGAGATCAGGGGTCCTAAAAAAACCTTAAAAGGAAGCCTAGCCCACAAAGACTGCAAATTATGGACAAGACATAGTGTTGTGCTGAGCTTGGAGCCAGTAGATTTGGAAAGCACTTTAAGTAGTGAGACACCAGCTGGGATGGCCAAGGTAGTGGTTGTGCCACCCCTCTCCCAATTCCAGGCAGTGAAGCTTGAAGCTCTTAGAGAAACTCCTTACTTTCACTCCAGGAAAGAAGAGAAAAGATTAGAGATGACTTTATCTTGCAATTTATATACCATATTAGTCATAGTAGAGTAGGGTACCAGACAAAGTCTGAAGGCCCCATTCCAGGCCCTAGATCCTGACAAACAATTCTAGATACACCTTATTCTGGAAGGAAACCTGCTACCTTGAAGGAAAGGACCCAGTCCAGGCAGAATTCATTACCTGCTGACTAAAGAACCCTTGGTCCCTGGATAATCAGCAGAGGTAGCCAATAAGTCATCATCATGATCCTTGGGTTTGTATCAGAGATGTGTTGGCTTCAGGCGTGATGTAGCACATTCCCAACTGTGGTGACTATGTGAACAGACGCCTGCTTGAAAAAAGAAAATAAAAGAATAAAGAGGACTTCGTCTTCCAGTTTAGATACCAGCTTGGCCACAGTAGTATGTTCTCCCCACTACTGAGTTCTCCCAAGCAGGCTCTTAGAGGCCCTTATTCCAGGCCTTGGCTTTTGGCCAGCATTTATAAATCTTTACTAACCCAGAGGTGAGCTCACTTCCCTGAAGAGAGAGTCCCAGGCCTGGCAGGATTCACCACAAGGTAACTAAAGAACCCTTGGGCCTTGAATAAACATTGCCGGTAGATAAGCAGTACTCACTGTGGGCCTGGGGTGGTGGTGGCCACGGGGAGAGGCTTTTGTGCTTGTGTAAAGGACTTTGTCTTGTGGTTTGGGTGTCAGCTCAGCCACAGTAGAACAGAGAATCAGGTAGATTCTTGAAATCCCCCCACTTGAGGCCTTGGCTTCCAGATAGCATCTCTGGACACTCCTGGGGCCAGAAAGAACTAACTGCTCTTAAGGAAAGGACACAAACTTGACTGACTTTAGCACCTGATGATTGTAGAGCCTTAAGGTTTTGAGAAAGTATAAGCCATAGTCACACAATAGTTACTGTAGGCATTGAGTCAGACCCAATGCTGCACTGGCTTCAGGTCTGACCAGTGCAATCTCAGTGGTTGTGGACATAAGGGTGCTTTTGTCACCACTGTCACAGCACTAGGTAGCACAGCAAATATAGAGACTCCATTCTTGTGAGAAAGAAAGTAAGAAAAGATTTAAAAAGTGTCTGTTAATCCAAATAATTATTCCAAATCTTATCCAAGACCAACAAGGTGGTACCTCTAAAAGTCTGCAGGAGCTACAGTGTTACTGAGCTTGTGATGCTCCCTAATGCAGATATGGTTGCAGTTACCAAAAATGTAGATCACAGCACCCAAGTCCCTTCACATAACTAGTAAGCCTCTCCGTACCCCCCAAAAATGGGTACAAACAAGTCCAGACTTAGAAGACTACAATAAATATCTAACTCTCAGACACCAACAAACATCCACAAGTATGAAGACCATTCAGGAAAACATGACCTCATCAAACTAACCAAATAAGGCACCATTGAACAATCATGGAGAGACAGAGATAGAAGATATTTTAGACAGAATTCAAAATAGCTGTTTTGAAATAACTCTATGGCATTTAAAATAACAGAGAAAGAATTTAGAATTCTATAGATAAATTTGACAAAAATTGAAATAATTAAGAAGAATCAAGCAGAAATTCTGGAGTTGAAAAATACAACTGACATCCTAAACAATGCATCAGTCTTTTAACACCAGAATTGATCAACCAGAAGAAAGAATTTGTTAGCTTGAAGATAGGCTATTTAAAAACACAAAGATGTTAAAAGTAAAAATAATACAAAAACCATGGAATCAACTTAGGGGCCCATCGATGGTGCATTATATAAAGAAATTGTTATGTATTCATCACAGAAAACCACACAATCATAAAGAAATTGAATTATGTCCCTTGCAGTAACATGGATGGAGATGCGGGCCATAGTCCTAAGCAAACTAAAAGCAGAAAATAATTAAATATTACATAGTCTCACTTATAATTGGAAGCTAAACATTGAACACATGCAGACATGAACTTGGAAAAAATATCAATAGTGGACTACTAGAGGGGGTAGACAGGGAGTGGGAAATAAATTGACAAACTACCTTTTGGGTGCTGTTCTCAATACCTGGGTCCAATATAACCATGTAACTTTTTTGCATATGTACCTTTTGTATCTAAAATAATAGCTGATTTTTTTTTTTCTTTTTGAGACAAGTTCTTACTCTGTCACCCAAACTGGAGTGCACTGTTGCGATCCTGGCTCACTGCAACCCCCACCTCTGGGGTTCAAGTGATCCTCCCTTATCAGCCTTCTGAGTAGCTAGAACTACAGTTGCATGTCACCATGCCTGATTAAGTTTTGTATTTTGGGGGTGTAGAGATGGGGTTTCACCATCTTGCCTGCCCAGGTTGGTCTTGAACTCCTGGGCTCAAGTGATCTACCCACCTTGGCCTCTCAATGTGTGGAAATTGCAGAAAAGTAGACCTTAATAAAAATAATTATTGGCTTTAAAGAGGAGATAACAAGATATCTAGAAATAGAAAGTTTATTCAAAACGATGATAACAGAGAACTTCCAAAAAGTAGAGAAATACATCAATAATTGAGTAAAATAAGGTAATGAAACACTAAGTAGATTTAAAACAAATAAGACCAGCTCAAGACATTTAATAATCAAACTTTCCAAATTCAGGAATAAAGAAGGGATCCTAAAAGCAGTAAGAAATAACATACAACCAAATTCCAATACATCAGGCATCAGACTTTTCAGTGTAAACCTTACAAGCCAAAAAAAGTGGCATGGCATATTTAAAGTGCTGATTTAAAAATACACCTTTAAATCCTAGAAAAGTATATCCAGTGAAAATATCCTTCACAAATCAAGAATAAAAAAGACTTTTCAAGAAAAGCAATATCTATGAGATTTTATCAACACCAGATCTTTCCTACACAAAATGTTAAAGGGAGTTCTTCAGTCTGAATTAAAAAGACCTTAATTAGACATAAAAAAAATAAAACCTACAGAATTTAATGCTAGTAGTAAATACACAGAAAGACAAAGAATACTATTACACTTTTATTGTGTAAACCACTCATAATTTTAATAGAAAGTTTTAAAAAGAATCCAACAAAAATAATTTCAACAACCTTTCAAAACATAAAAAACACAATAACATATAAATAAAAATAACAAAAAGTGAAGTGTACAGATGAAGTTAAAATGTAGAGTTCTTATTAGTTTTTTGTTTGCTTGTTTATGCAGTCAGTATTAAACGGTAATCAGTTAAAAATAATGGGTTACAAGATATTATTTGCACGATCTATTGTAGTCTTGAATCAAAAATATACAAGAGAATTAAAATGGAAATAAAAGTCACATACTAACACATACCAACAAGGAAAATCACCTTTACTAAAATGAAGACAATAAAAGTAAAAAAAAAAAAAAAAAAAAAAAAAAAAAGGAAGAAGACCACTAGGCAACCATAAAACAAATATCATAGTGGTAGGGGTAATTCCCCACTTATCAATAATAACGTTGAATGTAAATTGACTAAACTAACCAATTTCAAGGCATAGAATGGCTGAATGGATTACAAAACAAGACCCAATTATCTGTTTCCTAAAAAAACCCAAACTTCACCTATAAAGACATTTTATATATATATACACACACACATATATATGTGTTACTAATACTAATAAAGGAGCTATTTCAGCAAAAGAATATAACAATTGTGTGTGTGTGTATATAATGTATGTATGTGTGTGTGTGTGTATATATATACACATACACATTAAACACTGCCACACTCACATATGGAAAAAATGTTATTAAAGCTAAAAAAGGATAAGCCCTAATACAATCATAGCTGGATATTTCAACACACCATTTTCAACACTGGACAGATCTTTCAGAGAGAAAATCAACAAAGAAATATATCCTCATATACTGAGGAGAAGAATGTGTATTCTGCAATCGTTAGATGAAATGTTCTGTAAATATCTATTTCATCTAATGATTGCAGAATACACATTCTTCTCCTCAGCATATGAATCATTGTCAAATATAGACCATATGTTAGGTCACAAAACAGGTCTTAAAGTAGAAAAATTAAATAATATAGACTATCTTCTATGAACACAGTGGACTATAATCAGAAAACAATATCAAGAAGAATTTTAAAAATCTATACAGTGATGTGGAAATTAAACTCTGTTTCTCTAAATGACCAATGAGTTAATGTAGAAATTAAAATACAAATTGAAATATCTTTTTAAATGAATGATAAAAAACCCAGCACACCAAACCCTATGAAATACAGTAAACAATGTACTAAGAGAAAAGTTTATGGCTAATAGTGCCTTTACTTTAAAAAAGTAGTAAAACTTCAAATAAACAATCTAATGATACAATCTAATGATACACCTTAAAGAAGAAAAAAAGAAAAGGCGAACCAAACCAAAAGGTAGTAGAATAAAAGGAATAATAAAGATCTGAGAAAAAAATATTGAAATAAAGAAAACAATACAAAAAATCAATGAAATAACGTTTGTAAAAGATAACTAACATCTACAAATATTTAACTAGACTAAGAAAAAAGAGAGAAAACTCTGATAAGTAAGATCAGAAATGAAAAAGAGACATTACAAGTGATACCACAGAAATTCAAAGGATTATTAGAGGCTACTCTGAACAATACTTGCCAATAAATTGGAAAATTCAGAAGAAATGAATAATTCATAGACACATATAGCCTGCCAAGACTGAACCAAGAAGAAATCCAAAACCTGAAGAGATCAAGTATTGATCGGTTTTCATACTGCTATAAAGAACTGCCCGAGACTGGCTAAATTGTAAAGAAAAGATGTTTACTTGACTCACAGTTCTGCATGACTGGGGAGGCTTTGGGAAACTTACAGTCATGGAGGAATGAGAAGGGGAAGCAAGAAATCTTCTTCACAGGGCAGCAGGAAGATAAATGAACACAGAAGGAACTATCAAACACTTATAAAACCATCAGATCTCATGACAAGTCACTCCCTATCATGAGAACGGCATGGGGGACACCACCCCCATGATCCAATTACCTCCACCTGGTCTCTCCCTTAACACGTAGGGATTATGGGAATTGTGGATATTATATTACAAGATGAGATTTGGGTGGGGGAAACAAAGCCTAACCATATCAGACAAATAACAACTAATTATATAGAAGCTGTAATAAAAAGTCTCTCAGCAAAGAAAAACCTGGAACCCAATGGTTTTGCTGTTGAATTTTTTTCAAATTTTAACAAAAACTAATACTCATTCTACTTAAATGACTCTGAAAAACAGAGGAGAAGAAAATACTTCCAAATTCATTTTATGAATTCAGTATTACCTTGATACCAAACCAAAGGCACGTCAAAAATAAAAAAAGAAAGAAAACCAAGGGTCAATATTTCTAATGAACATTGATACAAAAATTTAGTAAAGTTGCAGGATTCAAAATAAATACACAAACCCAGTTGCATTTCTATTTGTAAGCAGTGGGAAATCTGAAAAAATTCAAGAACCTTACCTCATTTACAATGTTACAAATAAAATAAAATACCTAGGAATTAATTTAAGCAAAAAAGTGATATAAATCAGAATGAAAACTATAAAACATTGATGAAAGTATTTTATGAGAATATATAAATGTGGAAAGATGTTCCATATTCATGGATTGGAAGAATCAATATTGTTAAAATATCTATATTACCGAAAGCAATCTGTAGATTCAATGCAATCTGTGTCAAAATGTCAACAATATTCTTTACATAAATAAAAACTTTAAAAATTCTAAAATCTATAAAGAATTACAAATAACAGAACAGCCAAAGCTATTTTGAGCAAAAAGAATCAATGGAAGGAATTACATTATCTGACTTCAAATTATAGTACAGAGCTCTAACAACCAAAACATCCTGTTATTTTAGTAAAGACTCACAAACCAGTGGAAGAGAATAGAAAACTGAGAAACGAATCCATACATCTGCAGTGAACTCATTTTTAACAAAGATGCAAACGTAACTTGGTGAAAAGACAGTCTCTTCAATAAACGGTGCTGGAAAACCTGGATATACATCTGTAAAAAATGAAAGTAGAATCCTATATCTGGCAATAAATAAAAATAAAATCTAAATAGATAAAAGGCTTAAATCTAAGTCCTCAAACAATGAAAATACTAAAATAAATTGGGAATACTTTCTAGGTAATTGGAGTGGTAAAAGTTTTCTTGAGTAACACCCCACAAGAACAAGCAATCAAAGCAAAAATAAATAAATGGAATCACATCAAGTTAAAAAGATTCTGCAGGTCAAAGGAGAAAATCAACAAAGTGAAGAGACAACCCACAGAATAGAAGAAAATATTTGCAAGCTACCCATTTGACATGGTATTAACAACTGGAATATATAAGGAATTCAAACAACTCTATAGGAAAAATTCTAATATGATTTTAAAAATTGGCAACAGATCAGAATAGACATTTCTCAAAACAAGACATACAAATGGCAAATAGGTACATGAAAAGGTGCTCAACATCCTCTAACATCAGACAAATACAAATCAAAACTACAAGTAGATATTATCTCATCCCAGTTAAAATAGCTTTTATTCAAAAGACAGGAAATAGCAAATAATGGTGAAAATGTTCTAAAATGGCAACCTCATAAACTGCTGGTGTGAACATAACTTAGTGCATCCACTATGGAGAACAGTTTGAACTTTCCTCAGAAAACTAAGACTAGAGCTACCATATAGTCCAGCAATCATGTTGCTGGGTACATGCACTCCAAAAAGAAAATTGGTATATTTTAAAGACATGTGCACTCTCATTTTTATTGCAGCACTATTTCTAATAGCCAAGATTTTGAAGCCACCTAAATGTTCATCAACAGACTAATGTATAAAGAAAATGTATTACATATACTCATTGAAGTAATATTCAGCTTTAAAAAGGATAAGGATCCTATCATTTGCAACAACTTGGATGGAACTGGAGATCATTATATTAAATGAAATAATCCAGGCACAGAAAGACAAATTCTTCATGTTTTCACTTATTTGTGGGATTTAAAAATTAAAACCATTTGAGCTCATGAAGATAGAGAGTATAATGATGGGTACCAGAGGTTGGGAGATAGCATGAAGAAGGGCAGTGGAAATGGCTAATGGATAGAAAAATACAGATATAATGAAAATAGATCTATTTGATTGCACATCAGCATGACAACAGTTTATTGAAACAATTTATTGTTCCAATAAATCAGGATCAGAAAAAAAGAAGTAATGGGTATCAGGCTCAATACCTGGGTGAAAAAATAACATAACACAACAAACAACAATTTATTTTAAAAAAGTGAATTTAGATTGTTTGTAATACAAAAGATAAACACTTGAATTGACTGATACCTCATTTACCCTGCTATAATTACTATGTATTGTATGCCTGTATCAAAGTATCACATGTACCCTATAAAAATATATACACCTACTATGTACCAACAAAAATTACAAAAATAAACATATTTCTTTCTAATTAATAATCGTGTCTCTTATTGACAAGTGAATATAGTACAAAGTTTTATAACATGCAAAGGTTTGGTGAACTATAAAATTAATTTTTGTTATATGCTGGTTTATTTTAAAGAAACTATAGGTCTAAAAATTGAACATATGTTTAAAATTTTATAATACAGCGAAGTGATATAATCAAGTTTGCTTACCAGAGTTGCTTGGCATGCTTCCCCACCAACAAAAAGTAAACAAAACAACAAAAGAATCTGTATTTTGACTAGAGTAGCTTAAAAAGTATGCTGGAGAGCACAAGGGAAGCAAGAAAATTTCTATGAAATACAAAAGCACAGGATAGCACCATAGTGTGGGGACCAAGTGTAAACTTCTGATAGAAGAAAGGTAAGCTGGCCCTCGTCATTCCTCATCTCCACCAGAGATGCCGACAGTCATTGCTACAGTAGTATCCCCTACTGCTCATAGGTCTTGAATCTAATGTGCACAGTTACCAGGTTTTTGTGTGTTTGCATTGCTTCATAGCAGAAACAGTCTTTGCAAACTAACTCTCATGACCTGAGTGGCTATGGCATGATCCCATCTTGAAACATGGCCCATACCTGGCATGTATTCTGTCCTGGGAGCCAGTAACTACCAAGCACCTTTATCTCCGAAGATCCACCATAATTTTTACTATGATTACATGGGTGCATGCTGCACCAATTCCCTGACAAAGTGAGAGGGCCTTGCAAAGCTGCCTGAAACACTGTGCCCATGTCTGATTAAACAGTAAGCTTAGTAGTGGCTCTACCCTCCAAGAGAACTTCCTAAACAGTCATAACCCACCATGTACACGTACACCCAACTGACAACCAATATGGTGCCACAACACTGCCAAAATCTTGAAATTGCCATTACACACTCCCACATGCCTAGATTACAAAGGTAATTACAGAAATTGCAGGCAAAATGCACAGCTGAAAATCTATGCATAGGCCACACTATTGAGTCCAGTGAGAACTAGAGCTAATATACCATTCCAAACCAACAAGCTAGAAACCATGAAAAAGAAGAATATCTCTTCCTATAAAAAACCATTTGAAAACAATTGGGAGAAGTACCTGTTCATATACATACACAGATATTAATGTTAAAAAAGAATAAAAATATGAAAATCCAAAAAAAATCACCAAAAGTTCCACAGTAAGTCTCAAGATGAGATAGAACTGAATATTTAAGAAATACTTGGGGGGGCGGAGCAAGATGGCCGAATAGGAACAGCTCCAGTCTCCAACTCCCAGCGCGAGCGACACAGAAGACCGGTGATTTCTGCATTTTCAACTGAGGTACTGGGTTCATCTCACTGGGGAGTGCCGGACGATCGG
>NC_037689.1:91776305-91792883 GCF_003255815.1 Theropithecus gelada
CAAGTCCTTAGAGACTTACAAAGAGACTTAGACTCCCATACAATAATAATGGGAGACTTCAACACTCCACTGTCAACATTAGACAGATCAACGAGACAGAAAGTTAACAAGGATATCCAGGAGGTCCTTTACATCCCTTGTCAGTTGGATTCCTAGGTATTTTATTCTCTTTGAAGCAATTGTGAATGGAAGTTCATTCCTGATTTGGCTCTCTGTTTGTGTTGGTGGGATTGTAAACTAGTTCAACCATTATGGAAAACAGTATGGCGATTCCTCAAGGATCTAGAACTAGATGTACCATATGACCCAGCCATCCCATTACTGGGGATATACCCAAAGGATTATAAATTATGCTGCTATAAAGACACATGCACACGTATGTTTATTGCGGCACTATTCACAATAGCAAAGACTTGGAATCAACCCAAATGTCCATCAGTGACAGATTGGATTAAGAAAATGTGGCACATATACACCATGGAATACTATGCAGCCATAAAAAAGGATGAGTTTGTGTCCTTTGTAGGGACATGGATGCAGCTGGAAACCATCATTCTTAGCAAACTATCACAAGAACAGAAAACCAAACACCGCATGTTCTCACTCATAGGTGGGAACTGAACAATGAGATCACTTGGACTCAGGAAGGGGAACATCACACACCGGGGCCTATCATGGGGAAGGGGGAGGGGGGAGGGGGGAGGGATTGCATTGGGAGTTATACCTGATGTAAATGACGAGTTCATGGGTGCAGCACAGCAACATGGCACAAGTATACATATGTAACAAACCTGCACGTTATGCACATGTACCCTACAACTTAAAGTATAATAATAATAAAAAAATAAAAAAAATAAAAAAAATAAAAAAAATAAAACATTCCAATTTAAAAAAAAAAAGAAATACTTAAAAAGAAATGTAAAATAAATATTATTCCAAACTCAGAAAAATACAAGAGAATATAGATAAACAATCCATTAAAATAAGAAAAAATACGAATGATCTAAATAAGAAATTTTACAAAGTAATGGATATTAAAATAAAAAACCAAACCCCATAGTATCAGCCCCCAAACTTTTTAATCTAATAATAACTTCAGCAAAGTCTCAGGATACAATGTAAATGTGAAAAAGTCACCGGCATTCCTATACACCAACAGCAGAAAACCTGAGAGCCAAATCAGGAATGCAATCCCATTCACAATTACCACAAAAAATGTCTGAGAATGCAGCTAACCAGGGAGGCAAAATATCTCTACAAGGACAATTACAAAACACAGCTCAAAAAAATCAGAGATGATTCAAACATATAACAATACATTTCATGCTCATAAACAGAAAGAATCAACATTGTTAAAATAGCTATACTGCCCAAAGATATTTACAGGTTTACTGTAATTCCTATTATGTACAAATTACATTCTTCAAAAACTAGAAAAAACAATTTTAAAATACATATGAAACAAAAAAAATTCCCAAATAGCCAAGGCAATCCTAAGCAAAAAGGACAAAGCTGGAGGAATCATGCTACCCGACTTTAAACTACAGGCGCTACAGTAACCAAAAACAGCATGCTGCTGGTACTAAAACACACACAGAACAATGAAACAGAACAGAGAATTCAGAAATAAGGACTCATACCTGCAACTATTTAATTTTCCACAAACCTGATTAAAACAAGCAATGCAGAAATGACTCCCTATTCAATAAATTGTGCTAGAAAAACTGGCTAGACATATGCAAAAGATTGAAACCTGACCCTTTCCTTACACCATATACAAAAATTAACTCAAGATGAATAAGAGACTTAAATGGAAAACCCAAAACTATGAAGACCCTCAAGGACAACCTAGGCAATATAATCCCGGACATAAGAACGAGCAAAGATTTTATAACAAAGATGACAATAGAACTTTTGCACAGCAAAACAACAACAACAACATCAACAACAACAACAACTGTCAACACAGTGAACAGAAAACCTGCAGAATGAAAGAAAATATTTGCAAACTATACATCTGACAATGGTCTGATATCCAGCATCCATAAGTGTCTTAAACAAAGTTATAAGACATCATAAACCTCACTTAAATTGGGCAAAGGACAGGAACAGACCCTTTTCAAAAGAAGACATACACATGGCCAAGAATCATGAAAAAAATCCTTACCTCACTTATCATTAGAGAAATGGATATCAAAACCATAATGAGACACCATCTCCCACCAGTCAGAATGGGTATTTTTCAAAAGTAAAACATAATAGATGCTGGTGAGGTTGCAGAGAAAAATAAATGCTTATATACTGTTGATGGGAGTGTAAATTAGTTCAACCACTGTGGAAGACAGTGTGATGATTTCTCAAAGGCTTAAAAATAGAAATGCCATCTGACCCAGCTATCGCATTACTGGGTATATATACAAAGGAATATAAATTATTCTGTTATAAAGACACAGGCATGCATGTGTTCGTTGAGCACAATGCGCAATAGCAAATACATAGAATCAACCTAAATTCTCATCAGTGGTAGTCTGGGTAAATAAAATGTGGTACATATAAACTATGAAATACTATGCAACCATAAAATAAATGAGATCATGTTTTTTCCAATACATGGCTGGAGTTAGAGGCCATTATCTGTAGCAAATTATTACAGAAACTGAAAACCAAAGACTGCAAGTTCTTACTTGTAAGTGGGAACTAGTAATGAGAACACATGGACTCATAGGGAGGACCAACAGACACTGGGACCTATTGGAGGGTAAAGAGTGGAAGGAAAGAGAGGATCAGAAAACATAGGTAATGCATACTAGGCTCCATACCTGGGTGAAAAAATAACATAACACAAGTTTACCTGTGTAATAGATTTGCTCATGTAGCCCCGAACTTAAAAAACTTAAAAAATCTGTAAACAGAAGTATGCAATAAATAAAATAAAAAATCAGTTGAGACCTTTAACAACAGACAAGATTAAGCAAATACAGAATTTCTGTTCTCAGAAAAAGGTATTTTGGTATAACCCAATCACAGGAATAAAGAAAAGCAAGAATAGCAAATGGCAAAGAAAGCCTATGGGACTTCTGCAGCATCATTAAATGAATATACATTTACTTTCACTTTTATTTTTTCTTACTTTACATTCTGGGATACATGTGCTGAACGTGCAGGTTTGTTACATAGGTATACATGTGCCATGGTGTTCTGCTGCACCTGTCAACCTGTCATCTAGGTTTTCAGCTCTGCATGCATTAGATATTTGTCCTAATGCTCTTCCTCCCATTGCCCCCCACCCTGTGACAGGCCCTAGTATGTGATGTTCCCCTCCCTGTATCCATGTGTTCTCACTGTTCAACTGCCAATTATGAGTGACAACATGTGGTGTTTGGTTTTCTGCTCCTGTGTTAGTTTTCTGAGAATGGTAGGTTCCAGTTTCATCCATATCCCTGTAAAGGACATGAACTCATCCTTTTTTGTGGCTTCATAGTATTCCATAGTGTATGCGTGCCATATTTTCTTTATACAGTCTATCATTGATGGGCATTTGGGTTGGTGCCAAGCCTTTGCTATTGTAAATAATGGTGCAATAAACATACATGCGCATGTGTCTTTATAGTAGAATTATTTCTAATCTTTTGGGTATATACCCAATAATGGCATTGCTGGGTCAAATGATATTTCTGGTTCTAGATCCCTGAGGAACTGCCACACTGTCTCCCACAATAGATGAACTAATTTGCACTCCCAGCAACAGTGTAAAAGTATTCCTATTTCTCCACATCCTTGCCAGCATCTGTTGTTTCTAGACTTTTCAATGATTGCCATTCTAACTGGCATGAGATGGTGTCTCATTGTAGTTTTGATTTGCATTTCTCTAATGTCCACTGATGATGAGCTTTTTAAATGTTTGCTGGCTGCATAAATGTCTTCTTTTGAAAAGTGTCTGCTCATGTCCTTCACCCACTTTTTGAATTTTTTTTTTTTTTTTCTTGTAAGTTTGTTTAAGTTTCTTGTAGATTCTGGATATTAGCCCTTTGTCAGACGGATAGATTGCAAAACTTTTCTCCCATTCTGTAGGTTGCCTCTTCACTCTGATGTTAGTTTCTTTTCCTGAGCAGAAGCTCTTTAGTGTAATTAAATCTCATTTGTCAATTTTGTCTTTTGTTGCAATTGTTTTGGTGTTTTATTCATGAAGACTTTGCCTATGCCTATGTCCTGAATGGTATTGCCTAGGTTTTATCCTAGGGCTTGTTTAGTTTTAGGTTTTACATTTAAGTCTCTAATCCATCTTGAGTTAATTATTTTATAAGGTGTAAGGAAGGGATCTAGTTTCAGGTTTCTGCATATGGCTAGTCAGTTTTCCCAGCACCATTTATTAACTAGGAAATCCTTTTCCTGTTGCTTGTTTTTGTCAGGTTTGTCAAAGATCAGATGGTTGTAGATGTATGGTGTTATTTCTGAGGCCTATGTTCCATTGGTCTATATATCTGTTTCGGTACCAGTACCATGCCGTCTTGGTTACTGTAGCCTTGTACTATAGTTTGAAGTCTGGTAGAATGATACCTTTAACTCAGTTCTTTTTGATTAGGATTGTCCTGGCTATGTGGGCTCTTTTTTAGTTCCATATAAAATTTAAAGTAGCTTTTTCTAGTTGCGTGAAATAAATCTATGGTAGCTTGATGGGAATAGCATTGAATCTGCAAATTACTTTGGGCAGTTTGGCCATTTTCACAATATTAATTCTTCCTCTCCATGAGTATGGAATTTTTTTCCATTTGTTTTTTTTCCTCTCTTATTTCCTTGAGCAGTGGTTTGCAGTTCTCCTTGAAAACGTCCTTCATGTCCCTTGTAAGTTGTAATCCTAGGTATTTTATTTTCTATGTAGCAATTGTGAATGGGAATTCACTCATGATTTGGCTATATTTGTCTATTCTTGGTGTATCAGAATGCTTGTGATTTTTGCACATTGGTTTTGTATCCTGACACTTTGCTGAAGTTGGTTATCAGCTTAAGGAGGTTTTGGCCTGAGATGATGGGGTTTCCTAAATAATCACATTGTCTGCAAACAGAGACAAGTTGACTTCCTCTCTTCCTATTTGAATATCCTTTATTTCTTTCTCTTGCCTGATTGCTCTGGTCAGAACTTCCAATACTATGGTGAATAGGAGTGGTGAGAGAGGGCATTCTTGTCTTGTGACAGTTATCAAAAGGAATGCTACCAGCTTTTGCACATTCAATATGATATTGTCTATGGGTTTGTCATAAATAGCTCTTATTATTTTGAGATATGTTCCATCAATACCTAGTTTATTAGCATGAAGGGATGTTAAATTTTATGAAAGTCCTTTTCTGTATCTATTGAAATGTAGTTCATTGTTCATTGGTTTTGCTCATGTGATGAATTATGTTTATTGATTTGTGTATGTCGAACCACCCTTGCATCTCAGGGATGAAGGCAACTTGATCATGGTGGATAAGCTTTTTGATGTGCTCCTCGATTCGGTTTGCCAGTATTTTATTGTGGATTTTTGCATCGATGTTCATCAGGGATATTGGTCTAAAATTTTCTTTTTTAGTTGTGTCTATGCCAGATTTTGGTATGAGAATGATGCTGACCTCATAAAATGAGTTAGGGAGGAGTCCCTCTTTTTCTGTTGTTTGGAATAGTTTCAGAAGGAATAGTACCAACCCCTCTTTGTACGTCTGGTAGAATTTGGGCTCTGAATCAGTCTGATCCTGGCCTTTTTTTGGTTTGTAGACTATTAATTATTGCCTCATTTTCAGAACTTGTTATTGGTCTATTCAGGGATTCAACTTCTTCCTGGTTTAGTCTTGGGAGGGTGAATGTGTCTATGAATTTATGAATTTAGGTTTCTTGTTTAGTTGTGTAGAGTTGATTTTAGTATTCTCTGAGATTAGTTTGTATTTCTGTGAGATCAGTGGTGATATCCCCTTTATCATTTTTTAAATTTATTCTATTTGATATCTTTCTTTTTTCTTCTTTGTCTGTCTAGCGGTATATCTATTTTGTTAGTTTTTTCAAATAAACAGCTACTGGATTCATTAATTTTTTGAAGAGTTTTCGTGTCTCTATCTCTTTCAGTTCTACTCTGATCTTTGTTATTTCTTGTGTTTTTCTAGCTTTTGAATTTGTTTTTTCTTGCTTCTCTAGTTCTTATAATTGTGACGTAAGGGTGTTGATTTTAGATTTTTCCCTTTTTCTGATGTGGGCATTTAGTGATATAGATATCCCTCTAAGCACTGCTTTAGCTGTGTCTCAGAGATTCTGGTAAATTATCTCTTATTTCTCATTGGTTTCAAGGAACTTCTTTATTTCTTCCTTAATTTAATTATTTACCCAGTAGTCATTCAGGAAAAGGTTCTTCAGTTTCCATGTAGTCATGAGGTTTTGAGTGAGTTTCTTAATCCTGAGTTCTAATTCGATTGCCTTGTGGTCTGAGAGAATGTTATGATTTCCATTCTTTGCATTTGCTGAGGAGTGTTTTACTTCCTGTTAGGTGGTTGTTTCTAGAGTATGTGCTACACAGTACTGAGAAGAATGTATATTGTGTTGATTTGGGGTGGAGAGTTCTGTAGATATCTATTACGTCTGCTTGGTCCAGAGCTGAGGTCAACTCCTGAATATCCTTGTTACTTTGCTGTCTCATTGATCTGTCTAATATTGACAGTGGGGTGTTAAAGTCTCTCACTTTTATTGTGTGGGAGTCTATATCTCTTTGTAGGTCTCTAAGAACTTGTTTTTAATGAATGGGGTGCTCCTGTATTGGGTGTATATATATATTTATGATAGTTAGCTCTTCTCATTGCATTGATCTCTTTACCATTATGTAATTCTCTTCTTTGTCTTTTTTGATCTTTGTTTGTTTAAAGTCTATTTTGTCGAAGACTAGGATTGCAACCCCTGCTTTTTTTTTTCTTTTTCATTTGCTTAGTAAATATTCCTCCATCCCTTTATTTTGAGCCTATGTGTGCCCTTGCACATGAAATGTGTCTCCTGAATACAGCACACCGATTGCTCTTGACTCTTTATCCAATTTGCCAGTCTGTGTCTTTTAACTGGGGCATTTACCCTATTTACATTTAAAGTTAATATTGTTATGTGTGAATTTGATCCTGTCATCATGATGCTAGCTGGTTATTTTGCACATTAGTCGATGCAGTTTCTTCATAATGTTGTTGGTCTTTGTATTTTGGTGTGTTTTTGCAGTGGCTGGTACTGGTTTATCCTTTCCATATTTAGTGCTCCCTTCAGGAGCTTTTATAAATCAGGCCTGGTGGTGACAATATCCCTTAGCATTTGCTTGTCTGGAAAGTATTTTATTTCTTTTTCACTTATGAAACTTAGTTTGGCTGGATATGAAATTCTGGTTTGAAAATTGTTTTCTTTAAGAATGTTGAATATTGGCCCCCACTCTGTTCTGGCTTTTAGGGTTTCTGCAGAGAGGTCCACTGTTAGTCTGATGGGTTTCTCTTTGTGGGTAACCTGACCTATCTTTCTGGCTTTACTTAACACTTTTTCCTTCATTTCAACCTTGGAGAATCTGGCAATTATGTGTCTTGGGATTGTTATTGTCAAGCAGTATCTTAGTGATGTTTTCTGTATTTTCTGGATTTGAATGTTGGTCTGTCTTTCTAGGTTGGGGAAGTTCTCCTGGATAATATCCCGAAGTGTGGTTTCCAACTTTGTTCCATTCTCCCCGTCACTTTCAGGGAGCTCAATCAATTGTAGGTTTGGTCTTTTCACATACTCTCATATTTCTTGGAGGCCTTGTTCATTCCTTTTCAGTCTTCTCTAATAGTGTCTTCACACCTTATTTCAGTAAGTTGATCTTCAATCTCTGATATCCTGTCTTCTGCTTGATCGATTTGGCTGTTGATATGTGTTTATTCTTCACGAAATTCTTGTGCTGTGTTTTTCAGCTCCATCAGATCATTTATGTTCTTTTCTAAACTGGTTATCCTGGTTAGCAGTTCTTGTAACCTTTTGTCAAGATTCTTAGCTTCCTTGCATAGGGTTAGAACATGCTCTTTTAGCATAGAGGAGTTTGTTATTACCTGCCTTCTGAAGCCTACTTCTGTCAATTCATCAAACTCATTCTCTGTCCAGTTTTGTGCCCTTGCTGGAGAGGAGTTGTGATCATTTGGAGAGGAAGAGGCATTCTGGTTTTTGGAATTTTCAGCATTTTTGCACTGGTTTTTTCTCATCTTCATGAATTTATTTACCTTTGATCTTTGAGGTTAATGACCTTTGGATAGGGTTTCTGTGTGGGGTTCTTTTTGTGTATGTTGATGTTATTGCTTTCTGATTGTTAGTTTTTCTTCTAATAGGCCCCTCTTCTGCAGATCTACTGCAGTTTGCTGGTGGTCCACTCCAGAACCAATTTGCCTGGGTATCACCAGCAGAGGCTGCAGAAAAGCAAAGATTGCTGCCTGCTTCTTCCTCTGGAAGCTTCATCCCAGAGGGTCACCGGCCTGATGCCAGCCAGAGCTCTGTGGTATGAGGTGTCTGTCAAACCCCAGTTAGGAGGTATGGGGGTCAGGGACCCACTTGAGCAGACAGTCTGTCCCTTAGCGGAGATCAACCACTGTGCTGGTAGAACCCTCCTTGTCAGCATCTGCTGCTCTCTTTAGAGCTGGCAGGTGGGAACATTTAAGTACACTGAAGCTACCCCCACAGCTGCCCCTTCCCCCAGGTTCTCTGTCCAGGTGAGATGGGAGTTTTATCTATAAGCCCCTACTGGTCTGCTGACTTTTTTTCAGAAATGCCCTGACCAGTGAAGAGGAATCTAAAGAGGCAGTCTGGCCACAGCTGCTTCACCACGCTGTGTTGAGTTCCACCCAGTCTGAACTTCAAGGCCTTTTTAGTGCTGTCAGGGGAAAACCGCCTACTCAAGCATCAGTAATGGTGGATGCCCCTCCCCCCACCAAGCTGGATCATCCCAGGTTGACTTTAGACTGCTGTGCTGACAGGAAGAATTTCAAGCCAGTGGTTCTTAGCTTGCTGGGCTCTGTGGGAGTGGGACCTGCTGAGGCAAGACCACTTGGCTCTCTGGCTTCAGCCCCCTTTAAAGGGGAGTGAATGGTTCTGTCTCACTGAGGTTCCAGGTACCACTGGGATATGAAAAAAACTCCTGCAGCTAGCTCGGTGTCTGCCCAAACAGTCACCCAGTTTTGTGCTTCGAAACCTAGGGCCTTGGTGGTGTAGGCACATGAGGGAATCTCCTGGTCTGTGGATTACAAAGCCAGGGGGAAAGTGCAGAATCTGGGCTGAATAGCACTGTCCCTCACAGCTTACCATGGCTGAGGAAGGGAGGCCCCCCACTTCTTGCACTTGCTGGGTAAGGCAGAACCCCACCATGCTTCTGCTCACCCTCTGTGTCCTACACCCACTGCCTAACCAGTCCCCATGGGATGAACAGGGTACCTCGGTGGGAAATGCAGAAATCACCTGCCTTCTGTGCTGGTCTTGCTGGGAGCTGCAGACCAGAGCTATTCCTATTCAACCATCTTGCACATTTAGATTTTTTTTAGTGCCAGAAGTAGAAGAAATAGAGAAAAATTACAGAAAACTTACTTAAAAATAGCAGCTGAAGTCTTCCAAAGTTTTGGGAGAGATATGCATATACAGATGCAGGAAGCTCAAAAATTCCCCAATTCAACCCAAAGAGTTTTTTTCTAAGGGACATGATAATTAAAATGTCAAAAATTCAAAACAAACTGAGAGTTTTAAAAGTTACAAGAGCCATTTAAAAATACCATATATTGTGTTTTGCATCTGGAGGCTATTATCCCAAGCAAATTAATGCAGAGAAACCCCTCCAAATACCAAATGTTCTAACTTACAATTGGGAGATAAACGTTGGGTACACATGGAAATACAATTGAGAACAGTAGACACTCAAGAGAGTGGGGAGAGAGGGAGGAAGAAAGGGGAAAGAAATTGTTTATTCATTGCTATAATTACTATCTTAATGACACGATCATTCACATTCCAAACCTCAGTGTCACACAATATACTCATGTAACAGTCCTGCACATGTACCTCCTGAATCTAAAACAAAAGTTGAAATTATTAAAACACTAAAAGTCTTCAAGAGAAAAACATTGAGTCACATATAAGAGGATCTGCATTAGACTATGAGCAAAATTCTCCACAGAAACCTTGTAGTTCAGGAGAATGAGATGATTATTGAACGTGCTGGGGAAAAAAAAAAAACAAAAAAAAAAAACCTTACAGTCAAGAATCCTATCTTTAGCAAAGCTATCCTTCAGAGATGAAGGCAAAATAAAGAACTTCCCAGATGAGCAAAAACTGAAGAAATTCATCACAACTATACCACACTTATGAGAAATGTTTAAGGAAGTGCAAAATTTGGAAAAAAATGTATAATGTTCACTATGATGAAAACATGCAAAAGCGTAAAACTCACCAGTATGAGTAAGTTCATAATCATTCTCAGAATACCCTAGTGCTATAATGGTGTCACAGAAAACTTTCAATCCTCTAGCGTAAAAGTCTATAGCCAAAAATAAAAAATATCAACAGCTATAATGTGTGCTTCAGAAAACCACACAAAAATACATATAAATTAAGGCAATCAAAATCCACATTGTGGGGGAAAGAAAAAAGTATCCCAGAGTCCTTATATGTAACCAAACTTAAGTTGTTATCAGCTTAACATAGTCTTTTATAAGATTTTATATGATAGCCCAATTTTAATCACAAAGTAATTATGGCAGATAAACAAATGAGAAGGAGAAAGGGAACAAACCTTAGCATCACAGAAAAACACTGAACCACAGAAGTAAACAACAAAATAAGAGGAAAGAAACAAATGGCTGGAGTGAGTCTATAAATAGCAATAATAGTCTTGAATGTAACTGCATTAGATTTTCAAATTAGAAGTATAGACTTGGTGAATCGATAAAAAAAGACCCAAGCATATGCTGACTACAGGGAGTCACCTCATTGCTTTTTGTTTGTTTGTTTTGGTTGTGGTTTTTTGTTTTGTTTTGTTGGGTTTTTTTAGACAGTCTGACTCTGTCACCCAGGCTGGAGTGCAGTGGCACAATCTCAGCTCACTGCAACCTCTGCCTCCTGGGTTCTAGCGATTTTTGTGCCTCAGCCTCCCACATACCTGGGATTACAGGCACCCACCACCGCACACGGCTGATTTTTGTATTGTTAGTAGAGACGGGATTTCACCATGTTGGCCAGGCTGTTCTCAAACTCCTGACCTCAGGTGATCCACTGCCTCAGCCTCCCAAAGTGCTGGGATTACAAGCATGAGCCACTGTGCCTGGCCTCACCTTACCATTAAAAACAGACTAAAAGTGAAGTGCTGAAAAAAAATTTTATGCAAATGGAAACCAAAAGTGATCAGGAGTAACCATTATTATATCAGATAAAATATACTTTATATCAAATACTTTTAAAGAGACAATGTGGGTAATTTTTTAATGATAAGGTGATTAATTCAACAAGAGGATATAGCAACCATAAATACATATGAACCCAACATTACAGTACTCAAGTATGTTAATACAATATTATGGGATTTAAAGAGAGTGATAAACTGCAATACAATAATAGCAAGATATATCAACACCCCACTTTCAACAATATATAGATCATCTAGACAGAAAATCAACACAGAAACATCAGGCATAAACTATGTCATAGACCAAATGTACCTAACAGACGTGTGAACATTTCATGCAACAGGTGCAGAATATACATTCTTCTCAACTGCTCTGGGGTAGCTAATATGTTAGCTCACCAAATGGGACTTGATAAATTTGAGAAGACAGAAACCAATCAAGTGTCACTGAGGAGACAGAGATTAATCAAGTATCATTTCAGACTTACAATGGTAAATTAGAAATGTACAAGAATAATTTTGGATAACTTACACATACATAGAAAGCCAATAGGACACAGTAAAAGAAGTTCTGAGAAGAAAGTTCATGTCAATGAGTGGACAGATCAAAAATGAAGAAAGATTTCTAATAAACAATGTAACCATGTACTCTGACAAGGTTTAAGAAAAAGAAAAGAAAAAAGGAGCAGGGCAGATAAGGGAGGCAGCAGGTTAGTCAGAGTTCAGAAACTTCACCTGGAAACCATGATTCCCATATGCTCTGTCGTTTCTTTCACCTATGTGTCCAGCTGGCTAGGGCAAGATACCAAAATGTTGACTGGCAACTGCTTTTGATTCACTCACAGTTGGGTGGCAGCAGGAGTCACTGTGGCTCGGTGTAGGCAGCAGCCAGATTCAAGCATAGCCTATTTTCTTCCAACTACAATTGGTAGCTACACAGTCCATCAGGGTCCAGTAGCTTCTCAGTTGCTATTGCCTATGCACCAGCATTTGCCACAGTTATAGTTACCAGGCCTGCTCCAGTAGCTGTTGCTGCTGCTGCAGCAACTGCTGCTTGTGAAAGCTACCCCACTGCACACATAGCAACTGATCATGGTTATACTCAGAGGCAACAAGGAGAACCACCCACCTGCAGCTACTACACAAAACTACCAGGACTCATGCTCATATGTGGGATCCACAGCTCCTGATATCTTATGATAGTAAGCACTACCACCAACAACTAACATAAACTGCTGCTGGTATAGCTGCCAATTTCTAATCTTGGCCTTCTGTGGCTGAAGCTTACTGTCAGACTGCTCTTAAAGCTGAGGAACAACTCAGTATACTCAAGCCCAGCAAACTCAACAAGTAACAGCTATAAAACAAATCACAGCAAGTTCAGCTGTCACTACTTTGTTTATCCTATATCCTCCACTGTACATCCAGTAGCAGCTGCAGCTGCTGTGGTGCCATCCTGTACTCAGAGTGCAACTTACAGTACCTCAGCAGTTATTTATCCTGGTAAATTTTATTCAGTTTATGAAGCAGCAGTGTATTCAGCTGCATCTTTCTACAATTAACAGCTGCTTGAACAGGGACTATCTTTACTAAAGAAGCACAATTCCAAAATACAAAATAAACAACTGAAGCTAAAACAGCCTCCCAAGCCACCAAAGATTCACTATGTTGATGTTTGTAACATTAACTGTGCCATACCACAGACTTATAAGCAACAGTTAGAAGGACAGAAACAATTACAAGTTGTTGCTTCTGCTGATATTTTGTGAGGGTTTCTTTGCAGCCTCACAAAATAACAGCAGAAGCAACAACTCTACTCATGGGACTCAAAATTAGCTACATTGTGAGGTCTTCAATGTGTCTTGTACTGGAGCAGATTCAACAGAACCAAATATTATTGGCCAAGTTACTTTTTCAACAGCTGTGTCACCTTCAAAATTAACTACCTCTCCTTTAAGCAATTGTACTGTGATTACTTCATCAATTGCAACTTCTTCAGTGAAGAGTCTTGTGGCTACAGGAAATTCATCTCTTAATAGCACATCGAGGACTAAAGTGTCAGCGGTGCCTACAAATATGGCTGCCAAAAATATCTACCCCCAAAATCAATTACGTTGGTAATAATAAGCCGCAATCAACATGAAATAAAACACAGTACTTATAAGGAGCTGCATTTGTTAAAAGTATTCTTTTTACTTCTATGGTGCAGATTCCTGAAGTAAATCAAGAGACAGTGTCAGAAAAAAAATCAAACCTGTATATTTTGCTGCTTTCCAGAATGCTGTGCAGCCAGTGGGCCATGATTACCTGGAGAAGGTTTACAATGAAGAAGGAAAAGTAGTTCACTTCCATTGTAAATCATGCAGTTGAAGCTTTAATAATCCCAGTGTCAAGGAGATTCACTTAAAAGGGTGAAGACACATACTTAAATATAGAAAAAAGAAAAATTTAGATTTGCAAGTAGAAGTAAAGTCTAGTATTTTTGAAAGAAAGATTCAATAAGAGAAAATGTAAAAGCAAATGCAGAAGGACTATTGATGAAGGCAAGAGGAGGAACGCAGGAGTATGGAAATGTGATGTTATGAAAAGTGCATGTTCTGGAGGAAGAACAGCTTCATTGGGATGATAACCACCAAATGCCTGATGGAGAATGTCTTCATCATCTCTGGCCCCAGACTCCTTCTGGAAGTCTGACCAGGCGTTACTCCTCAGTTACAGGGGCCTGCATGCTTACAACATCCTGACTCATCTGATGACTTCTATGTAATGAGAAAATATTCGATGATTTATCCAACTGAAAAGAAGTAACAGGAAGTTTAGAAAATTGTTTCTATTACTGAATGTGCTTTAAAATTTACTTCAGGCAGTTTTTCTGAACATGAGAAGAGCAAGAGCAAAGAAGAAGGTCATAAGAAAGAGGGAGGTAAAGACAGAGTTTTAAAAGAAGTTATGCAAGTGGAAGTTTTGACAAGAGGGTTACCTCTCCAAGGATAACCTTGTTTTTCTGTGTTCAGAGAAACCTTCAGAGACATTATTAAGCCATATTGCAGGAAACCTATCCAAATAGCTTGCTGTTATAAACATTGCAAAGTATGAAATAAGATGTGCTGTATCTGAAGTGATACTAATTTTGAATTCATGCATGGAACCCAAAATTCAAGCCACTGTCACTCCTATCATCTCCAATTATTCAAGAAGATAGCATGGAGAAAAGACGTCTAACTTAAAGTATGGTGAAAGACCTACCCAATGTCTTGGACAAGTAAAAATGTCCTGATGCTCTGGTTGCTCTATGCCATGCTAAGTGATTCCAGGCTAGAACTAATAGTCTGCAGTCCTCTGTGATTATCATACATATTCTTCAAGAATTCTGTAAGTGAGTTCCAACTTAGTCTACTTTTCCAAGCTGGGCTATGGAGTTATTAGCAGAGAAAGCAATCATCTGTGCTTCTAATCCTTGGATCCCTGCGCAGATGCAGTGAGAAGAGTTTTCAAGTACATTTATTCAGTGGTTATTATTAAAGGTGGTTCTGGACTTCTGGAGCCTTGTAAAAAGAATTACTTGGACACCTTGGCAACAATGACAGACCAGTAGTGTGAAGATATTACATCCAGTGCGGTTTGCATTGAGCCTCCTTGTATTCCATCAGATACACAAAGATTTAGGCATGGATCCATTATCCCAAATGAGCCAAAATTTTTAACATCCACAATAGGAAATGAAGAAGAGATAGTGGTAGATTTGATAAATTTGAAGCTGGTGGGGCGGGGGAAGATAAAAGATTATGATAACTTGTAAAAAGTTTCAGTAAAGCACCAGGTGTTAAAAACAACAGATGCCCATTGTTGGTTGTTTTTCATTCATAAAAAAGTGTACTTTAAAACAATAGTCAAGAATTTACAGAATTTCATGAAATGACCAAGTTTTTTCATGATACATGAAAAGGTACACAGGTGTTACATGAATGGAAAAACAAAATAAAATGTGCGTTCTGACTAGGAGGCAAACAGTGGTTCACATTTGTTCAAATTTTTATTATTTTTTATTTTACTTTAAATTTTGGGATACATGTGCAGAATGTACAGGTTTGTTACATAGATATATATGTGCCATGGTGGTTTGCTGATTTAATTTTTTGGTTTCTGTAACCACTCCTCCCATTTTTGTATCTTTTATTAATTAGTGAATTGTCATATTAAATTTTTCATATATTTAATGCAGAATTTGTTCCTCATTTCTCTCTCTGTGTATTTTGATTTTTTTATTTGGAGGTTTTGCTTGCTTTTAGACAGTAGTTGTAATTTTATGTTATAGATTATATTTCTTACCCTTTCTTAGTATTTTACAACAGTACCTTTTTTGTAATGTGAAACTGCAGCATAATAAAAGCCATATATGAAAGACACAAAGCTAATATAATCATGAATGGGGAAAACTGAAAACCATTTCTGTAAGATTTAGAACATAAAAAGAATGCTCACCTCCACCACTGTTATTCAACATAGTACTGGAATTCCTAGCTACAGCAATAAGACAAAAGAAATAAATAAAAGATACCCAAATTGAAGAGGAAGAAGCCAAAGTATTATTGCCTGCAAATGATATGATCTTACATTTGGAAAAACCTAAAGACTCCACCAAAAAACTATTAGAACTCATAAACAAATTTAGTAAAGTTGCAGGATGCAAAATCAACAAAGATCAGTAGCATCTCTATATGCAAGCAGTGAATAATCTCAGAAAAAAAATCAATGAATTAAAATTGATTAACAAAGAAGTGAAAATTCTTTATAATAAGAACTATAAAACATTGATGAAAGATATTTAAGAGTATAAAAATATGAAAATATATTCAATGTTCATGGACTGGAAGAATCAATACTTTTAAAATGTTCATACTATTCAAAACAATCTGCATATTCAACGGAATTTATATAAAATACCAATTACATTCTCAACAAAAATGGAAAAAAAATACTAAAACTTACATTGAATCACAAAACACTCAGAATAGCCAAATCTATTCTCAACAAAAAACAAAAAGTGAGGGGGGCGGAGCAAGATGGCCGAATAGGAACAGCTCCAGTCTCCAACTCCCAGCGCGAGCGACACAGAAGACCGGTGATTTCTGCATTTTCAACTGAGGTACTGGGTTCATCTCACTGGGGAGTGCCGGACGAT
>NC_037689.1:91797710-91814272 GCF_003255815.1 Theropithecus gelada
TATACCTGATGTAAATGACGAGTTGATGGGTGCAGCAGACCAACATGGCACAAGTATACATATGTAACAAACCTGCACGTTATGCACATGTACCCTACAACTTAAAGTATAATAATAATAAATAAATTTAAAATAATAATAATAATAGTAAAATGAAAGACAAATGCTGCATGATCTTACTCATTTGTGGAATCTGAAAGAACTGATCTTACAAAAGTAGAAAGTAGAATGGTGTTTACCAGGGCCTGTGGGGTCAAAGCAGGCAGAAATATGTTAGTCAAAGGATAAAAAATTTCTGTGAGATAAAATAAATAAGTTCAAGAGGTCTATTGTACAATATGGTGACTGTAGTTAACAATATGTTATGTTCTTGACAAATGTTGAGAGTGGATGTGAAATATTCTCGCCACAAAAACGATAATTATGTGAGGTAATACATATGTTAATTAGCTAGATTTAGTCATTCCATACTGTACGTATACTTCAAAACAGTATGGTGGCAAACACATGCAATTTTCCCTGTCAATTTAAAATAAATATATATGACAGACAATATTTCAGTATAAAGGGAAAATAATGGATTATTCAATAATGCGAATAAAAGCAATGAAATATTTAATAGAGTGCAACAGCCCATCCACCAAGAAAAATTTAAAAATGGGCCCCTTTCTTCTCTATATCAAATGTAATTCTTAGTTGGGTTAGATATTTAAATGTAAAATTTTTAAAAAACCTAGTAGGAAAATTCTAGAAGACTATATAAACATGCCAGAAACAAGTGAAGGCTTCTAACACTCAGAAGCTATAAAACAACAGAGAAGACTAATTGTATTTATAAAATCTAAAAGTTCTTATTACGGCAAAGATACTATAAATAAAGTGAATACACCAACAGTACATTTGGAAAAAAGAACTTGCATAACAGTTAAAACAGCGAACATCTATACTATATAAAAGACTCAAAAGTTAACAAGAAAAATATAAACAATAGAAAAATGGCAACAGATTAAGAGAGTGTTTATATCAGTGAGAAGCTGTGTAGTCAAAAATAATGAAAAGATGCACGCATACATTAGCAGTCAAGAAAAGAGAGTTTAAAGTAATAGATTTAATGTTTTACCTTTTAGACTGGCAAATATTGAAGTGAACGTAAAACCTATTGCTGCCTGAGAATGGGGAAAATGGCATGCTCATAAAATGCGAAAAGAAATGTGAGCACAATCCCTAAACACTTATAAAAAATACACATACCCTAAAAACCCAGTAATCTCTTTCCTAATAATCTATTCTCTACAAAAAAAAAAAGTGTCCGTATGTAAGGATTATCTACAAGGTTGTTTACATCAGCATTGTTCATAGTGGAGGAAAAAAGTCAGTTAAAAAAGATAAATAAATTATTGTGCTTCCAAACCACTAACAGCAATGAACGAGAACTATGCCAGACACTTTATACGATTTCTATGACATTACATATATTAGCCCATTTTTCTTATATATGGATATCTGTGTGTGTGTATACATATGTATATATATGAATATGTATGTGTCTCTGTGGGCATGGAGAAAAAATGTGAATAGTTACATTTTAGGTTGTTAACTTGGGTCTTCTAGTGGGGAGGAGGCAGGAAAGAAGTTAACTGGATGGAGTGGGGAATAAGAGGAGATGCAAAAATGTAAAGTATGAATGAAAAATGAATGAAAAGGAATGCATGATATAATTGTATTTCTGCATAAATACATTGTATATGTATATTATCCTTGTCATGTACAATTAGAATTCTATCAGTATGTATATAAAAATATGTTTTAAAACAGGGTTTGAACTAAACCCTTGACTGGCCCTGAGGCAATGCACCCCTCCCAGAGGTTAACTTTTCCTTTTTTAAATTTTTATCTTTTAATATTTCTAGGACCAAGAGGTCACTATGTTGGGGACTGATTGTAAAGCAAAGGCAGAAGTGGCCTTCAGGGGATTTACATGTTGCGTACATTTGCCATTGACTTATTTAATGGGAAGTGAATCATATGCTGTTTCTTTTTGAGAAACTAGAATAAGTGTATGGGGAGTGCTGAGAAACAGGGCTTAAGACCTGGGACACTGGAACAATAAGTATGTTGTCACAGCAATAAGAAACACAGAAGGAGACACTGCTTTATAGGGTAGGTCACAAATTTAAGTAGAGTGGACTGCATTTGAGATGCTGGTTTCAGCACTTACAATTGGGCGTCAGCGAGGAGATAGCAGAAGGAGTGGTTAAAAGGTTGGGAATGGGGAAATGGGCTTTCTGTCTTGGGGAGACAGAGGATGATGCAATCACTGACTGAATTTGAGAACTCTAGTGAGAATCTTGGGGACATCATACTTTAGAGAGAAGAGCAAGGGAGACTGGAAGGATGACAAAAGTTAATGCAGAGAAGTAGAACAAGCTGAAGAAAAATGGCCATGGAAGCAAAAAGTGTTCATCTTCAGGGAGAAGGTGCCTGATCACTCCAGTGAAATGGAAGGGAGAAGATGCCCTAGGCAGAGAGAAGACAGCGAGATTTGGCAACTCAGGGAGATACCACTAATCTTGAGGGGGCATGTGTGCATCCAGTGGGCCATAAACGCTAGATTTGACCCTAGTGGAGACTCACTCTTCATTAGAGATGAGAGAAATGAGTTCAAGATGATATGGAATTTGAGGAAGGTGAATATTTAAGACTAATTTGAGGGATGTTTGTGAATCCTTTAAAACACATTATTACTACTTTAAGAAGATAGTAGTGCAATTTATCTGTGCCACCAAAATGTTTGTAAAACAACTACTCAGCACTCAGAGTGGAAATTGGTCTGGAGTGAACATGGCCACTCCATGAGGCTCCTCTTGGGCAACACTAAACACCTCCCCACTGCACCTCTTACTCCAGCCACAGCTGCAGTGATCTGTGCTAGGTAGGCTTCACCCAGCTTCATGCAGGAGCACCCTGGCAGCATCTCAGGACTGCCCAGTGCATGCCTCTGGCTATCTGACCAACAGCTTCTTGTTGACAGGTGTGTGAGACATCCACTGGCACCCACTTGGCACCCACAAGTGTGGAATCCTGAAGTGTCTCTGTGTGTGTGTGTGTGTGTGTGTGTGTGTGTGTGTGTTGGGGATAGTGACCCTTAGACCAAAGAATAACTGTCAATAGATAAATACTTCCTTTTCTTTTTCCCAGGGAGACACATATGCTGAGATATTTTCCATATGACTTCTCATTTGCTCTTTGCAATTACTGCACCATTTTCTCCATAGTAGTGACGGCCAACTCCATAATGCTTTCTTGTTACATCTCCCTTCTTCTCTGTTGCAGTTTCCCTATCCCTCATTGCCAACACTGTCTTCTAAATTATTGCACTTAAACTTTTATTTCTGGTTTTGCTTTCTGGGGAACCCAAGGTAAGATTGCTGCTGTTTAAAGGGTAGAAAATAGGTGAGCTGGTTGGTCCAATAAATAGGGAAAGGAATGAATGTTTTCTCCACAAGCAAGTGTGCTTCTGTATCCCTTTATTTCCTTTCTTTTTTTCCAAATGAGCTTAGGTCTTCAGTTACTTTTAAAATTTCTGTAATTTTACCCTTAGGTAAAAAGCAATAGAAGAAGCAAGAGTTCTGTAATAGATCTTCAATTAATTGCAGAATATACAAGAGAGGGTAAAATAATTCAACTAATTTTGAATAAAATGCTTTTATAATTAAAAATCTGTTAGGAGGAACAGTCCTAATTTTCCTTTTTGTGTCTTGAAAATTTGCCAGGAATTTAAAAGTCTTCCATCATTACACATGGCTTCTGGAATTCAACAGTCCCTTAGCTCTTTAGTTAATTTTATGTCCTAAACCAAAATTACTTCTTCAGGCTTTCTTTTCTTTTTTATATCACCCAATTTAGTAAGATTTCTGGAGATGGTTATTCTGATTATTCTTTTGTTATTTAATTGTGTGATTTAGTGCAACAATTTATGCTATTCTGAAAGTGGTTTTTGAATAGAATATTCTCCTCTTGAGGATGATCTGGGAGCTTTCCAGTCTTATGTCTGTCTCTTCTTCTCTCAAGGTTGTTCAAAAATTATGTAGTATTAATGCACATCAGAAGCAAGACCAGAACTTGAGCTTTCTCTATTGCATTCAATTAAGAGAGCTCGTCCAATTATTACCTCTGTTTGCTTAGAAGTTATCAGTTCATGATAAGTTTCTCCAAGGGCAGCATCCTAAACTTTGTGGCTCCTTTATCTTCCTGGCATTTTGTTCTAGTCCAAACCTGTTTGAGCATTCTTCAAACAAAGCAATAAGCTCTTAAAGGAAGACAGCAAATTTGTCCTAGTATACAAATTTCAATGTCAAACTGTATTTTTGCAATTGAATTAAACCTCTAATTTTGAGCTTGTGAACCTGAAGAGAATCCTGGCAGAAGTAAACTCTATCTGTATAAGTCTGAACCCAGTTGCTTACCTTTGGCACTGTTAAAATAGGCATCTGGAGAATTACAGCACTATGACAAGGTAGGTAGGCTCATGGATGTTGGTGTCAAATTGTCTGAGTTTAATTTCGGACTCTACCACTTATTATCTGAGTTTGATGCAAATTACTTAATTTCTCTAAATCTATATCATTATCTGTAAGCACAGACAATAACTGCAACCACCTCATCAAATTGCTATGCCTATAGAAGGCACTCCCTGATAGGGGAACATCACACACTGGGGCCTGTCGAGGGTTGCAGGAACAGGGGAGGGATAGCATTAGGAGAAATACCTAATGTAGATGATGGGTTGATGGGTGCAGCAAACCACCATGACACGTGTAAACCTATGTAACAAACCTGCACGTTCTGCACATATAAGTATAGTTTAAAAAAAGAAAGCACTCCTTGATAACTATTATCATTATTCATTATAGCTGCTAACATAAACTGTAGTCGATTACAATAAATAGCCGCAATATCTGTGCTCTCCTTTATGATGAATATAAATTACCTTTTAAAGATTTTTGAAAAGTAAGGAAGGGAGAAAGAGCCAAGGAAACTTGAGATTTAATTTAAAAATCGATGCTTTTACCGTGTATTGGTAAAGATCATGGTTTGTTGAGCCTAAAAACCTGGATTCAAATCCCAGTTCTGCCACTTATTACCTCTTCTTAGCACTTACATGATCTATTTAACCTTTATGTGCCTGATTTCTCAGTCTGAATGAAGATAATTATAGGGCTAACTTCACATAGTTGTTATGAAAGTTTAGTAGTTTTTCTTTTTTTTATTTTTATTTTTATTTATTTATTTATTATTATTATTATACTTTAAGTTCTAGGGTACATGTGCATAATGTGCAGGTTTGTTACATATGTATACTTGTGTCATGTTGCTGTGCTGCACCCATCAACTCGTCAGCACCCAACAACTCGTCATTTACATCAGGTATAACTCCCAATGCAATCCCTCCCCTCTCCCCCCTCCCCATGATAGGCCCCGGTGTGTGATGTTCCCCTTCCCGAATCCAAGTGATCTCATTGTTCAGTTCCCACCTATGAGTGAGAACATGCGGTGTTTGGTTTTCTGTTCTTGTGATAGTTTGCTAAGAATGATGGTTTCCAGCTGCATCCATGTCCCTACAAAGAACACAAACTCATCCTTTTTTATGGCTGTGTAGTATTCCATGGTGTATATGTGCCACATTTTCTTAATCCAGTCTGTCTCTGATTGACATTTGGGTTGATTCCAAGTCTTTGCTATTGTGAATAGTGCCACAATAAACATACGTGTGCATGTGTCTTTATAGCAGCATGATTTAGAATCCTTTGGGTATATACCCAGTAATGGGATGGCTGGGTCATATGGTACATCTAGTTCTAGATCCTTGAGGAATCGCCATACTGTTTTCCATAATGGTTGAACTAGTTTACAATCCCACCAACAGTGTAAAAGTGTTCCTATTTCTCCACATCCTCTCCAGCACCTGCTGTTTCCTGACTTTTGAATGATCGCCATTCTAACTGGTGTGACATGGTATCTCATTGTGGTTTTGATTTGCATTTCTCTGATGGCCAGTGATGATGAGCATTTTTTCATGTGTCTGTTGGCTGTATGAATGTCTTCTTTTGAGAAATGTCTGTTCATATCCTTTGCCCACTTTTTGATGGGGTTGTTTGTTTTTTTCTTGTAAATTTGTTTGAGTTCTTTGTAGGTTCTGGATATTAGCCCTTTGTCAGATGAGTAGATTGCAAAAATTTTCTCCCATTCTTCAGGTTGCCTGTTCACTCTGATGAGAGTTTCTTTTGCTGTGCAGAAGCTCTTTAGTTTAATTAGATCCCATTTGTCAATGTAAGCTTTTGTTGCCATTGCTTTTGGTGTTTTAGACATGAAGTCCTTGCCCATGCCTATGTCCTGAATGGTAATACCTAGGTTTTCTTCTAGGGTTTTTATGGTTTTAGGTCTAACATTTAAGTCTCTAATCCATCTTGAATTAATTTTCTTATGAGGAGTAAGGAAAGGATCCAGTTTCAGCTTTCTACTTATGGCTAGCCAATTTTCCCAGCACCATTTATTAAATATGGAATCCTTTACCCATTTCTTGTTTTTGTCAGGTTTGTCAAATTCAGATGGCTGTAGATGTGCGGTATTATTTCTGAGGGCTCTGTTCTGTTACATTGGTCTATATCTGTGTTTTGGTACCAGTACCATGATATTTTGGTTACTGTAACCTTGTAGTATAGTTTGAAGTCAGGTAGCATGATGCCTCCAGCTTTGTTCTTTTGGCTTAGGATTGTCTTGGCAATGCAGGCTCTTCTTTGGTTCCATATGAACTTTAAAGCAGCTTTTTCTAATTCTGTGAAGAAAGTCATTGGTAGCTTAATGGGAATGGCATTGAATCAACAAATCACCTTGGGTAGTATGGCCATTTTCACAATATTGGTTCTTCCTATCCGTGAGCATGGAATGTTCTTCCATTTGTGCCCTCTTTTATTTCACTGAGCAGTGGTTTGTAGTTCTCCTTGAAGAGGTCCTTTACATCCCTTGTAAGTTGGATTCCTAGATATTTTATTCTCTTTGAAGCTATTGTGAATGGGAATTCATTCATGATTTGGCTCTCTGTTTGTCTGTTCGTGATGTATAAGAATGCTTATGATTTTTGCACATTGATTTTGTATCCTGAGACTCTGCTGAAGTTGCTTATCAGCTTAAGGAGATTTTGGGCTGAGACAATGGGGTTTTCTAAATATACAATCATGATATCTGCAAACAGGGACAATTTGACTTTTTCTTTTCCTAACTGAATACCCTTGATTTCTTTCTCTTGCCTGATTGCCGTAGCCAGAACTTCCAACACTCTGTTGAATAGGCATGGTGAGAGAGGGCATCCCTGTCTTGTGCCAGTTTTCAAAGGGAATGCTTCCAGTTTTTGCCCACTCAGTATGATACTGGCTGTGGGTTTGTCATAAATAGCTCTTATTATTTTGAGATACGTTCCATCAATACCGAATTTATTGAGAGATTTTAGCATGAAGCACTGTTGAATTTTGTCAAAGGCCTTTTCTGCATCTATTGAGATAATCATGTGGTTTTTGTCTTTGTTTCTGTTTATGTGCTGGATTACGTTAGTTGATTTGTGTATGTTGAACCAGCCTTGCATCCCAGGGATGAAACCCACTTGATCATGGTGGATAAGCTTTATGATGTGCTGCTGGATTCGGTTTGCCAGTATTTTATTGAGGATTTTTGCATCCATGTTCATCAGGGATATTGGTCTAAAATTCTCTTTTTTTGTTGTATCTCTGTCAGGCTTTGGTATCAGGATGATGTTGGCCTCGTAAAATGAGTTAGGGAGGATTCCCTCTTTTTCTGTCAATTGCAATAATTTCAGAAGGAATGGTACCAGCTACTCCTTATACCTCTGGTAGAATTCGGCTTTGAATCCATCTGGTCCTGGACTTTTTTTCGTTGGTAGGCTATTAGTTATTGCCCCATTTCAGAGCCTGTTATTGATCTATTCAGAGAGTCAACTTCTTCCTTGTTTAATCTTGGGAGAGTGTAAATGTCCAGGAAATTATCAATTTCTTCTAAGTTTTCTAGTTTATTTGTGTAGAGGTGTTTGCAGTATTCTCTGATGGTAGTTTGTATTTCTGTGGGGTCGGTGGTGATATCCCATTTATCATTTTTTATTGCATGTATTTGATTCTTCTCTCTTTTCTTCTTTTTTAGTCTTGCTAGTGGTCTATCAATTTTGTTGATCTTTTGAAAAAACTAGCTCCTGGATTCCTTGATTTTTTTGGAGAATTTTCTGTGTCTCTCTCCTTCAGTTCTGCTCTGATCTTAGTTATTTCTTGCCTTCTACTAGCTTTTGAAAGTGTTTGCTCTTGCTTCTCTAGTTCTTTTAATTGTGATGTTAGGGTGTCAATTTTAGAACTTTCCTGCTTTCTCTTGTGGGCATTTAGTGCTCTAAATTTCCCTCTACACATTGCTTTAAATGTGTGCCAGAGATTCTGGTATGTTGTATCTTTTTTCTCATTGGTTTCAACGAACATCTTTATTTCTGCCTTCATCTCGTTATGTACCCAGTAGTCATTCAGGAGCAGGTTGTTCAGTTTCTATGTAGTTGAGCGGTTTTGATTGAGTTTCTTAGTCCTGAGTTCTAGTTTGATTGCACTGTGGTGTGATAGACAGTTTGTTGTAATTTTTGTTTTTTACATTTGCCGAGGAGTGCTTTACTTCCAACTATGTGGTCAATTTTGGAATAAGTGTGATGTGGTGCTAAGAAGAATGTATATTCTGTTGATTTTGGGTGGACAGTTCTGTAGATGTCTATTAGGTCCGCTTGGTACAGAGTTGAGTTCAATTCCTGGATATCCTTCTTAATACTGTGTCTCATTGATCTATCTAATGTTGACAGTGGAGTGTTTAAGTCTCCCATTATAATTGTATGGGAGTCTGTGTCTCTTTTTAAGTCTCTAAGGACTTGTTTTAGAAATCTGGGTGCTCCTCTATTGTGTGCATATATATTTAGGATAGTTAGTTCTTCTTGTTAAACTGTTTCCTTTACCATTTTGTAATGGCCTTCTTTTTCTCTTTTGATCTTTGTTGGTTTAAAGTCTGTTTTATCAGAGACTAGGATTGCAACCCCTGCCTTTTTTTTCTTTCCATTTGCTTGGTAGATCTTCCTCTATCTCTTTATTTTGAGCCTATATGTGTCTCTGAATGTGAGATGGGTCTCCTGAATACAGCAAACTGATGGGTCTTGACTCTTTATCCAATTTGCCAGTCTGTGTCTTTTAATTGGACCATTTAGCCTGTTTACATTTAAGGTTAATATTGTTATGTGTGAACTTGATCCTGTCATTATGATGTTAGCTGTTTATTTTGCTCATTAGTTGATGCTGTTTCTTCGTAGCATCAATGGACTTTACATTTTGGCATGTCTTTGCAATGACTGGTACCTGTTGTTCCTTTCCATGTTTAGTGCTTCCTTCAGGATCTCTTGTAGGACAGGCCTGGTGGTGACAAAATCTCTAAGTATTTACTTGTCTGTAAAGGATTTTATTTCTCTTTCACTCCTTCACTTATGAAACTTAGTTTGGCTGGACACGAAATTCTGGGTTGAAAATTCTTTTGTTTAAGAATGTTGAATATTGGCCCCCAATCTCTTCTGGCTTGTAGAGTTTCTGCTGAGAGATCTGCTGTTAGTCTGATGGTCTTCCCTTTGTGGGTAACCCGAGCTTTCTATCTGGCTGCCCTTAACATTTTTTCCTTCATTTCAACTTTGGTGAATCTGGCAATTATGTGTCTTGGAGTTGCTCTTCTCAAGGAGTATCTTTGTGGTGTTCTCTGTATTTCCTGGATTTGAATGTTGGCCTGCCTTACTAGGTTGGGGACGTTCCCCTGGATGATATCTTGCAGAGTGTTTTCCAACTTGGTTCCATTTTCCCCGTCACTTTCAGGCACACCAATCAGAGGAAGATTTGGTCTTTTCACATAATCCCATATTTCTTAGAGGCTTTCTTCATTTCTTTTTACTCTTTTTTCTCTAAACTTCTCTTTTTGCTTCATTTCATTGATTTAATCTTCAATCACTGATATTTTTTCTTCCAGTTGATCGAGTCAGTTACTGCAGCTTGTGCATTTGTCACGTAGTTCTCGTTTGTGGTTTTCGTCTCTATCAGGTTGTTTATGGACTTCTCTGCATTGGTTATTCTAGTTATCAATTTGTCAAATCTGTTTTCAAGGTTTTTAATGTCTTTGTGCTGGGTTCGTAGTTCCTCCTTTAGCTCTGAGAAGTTTGATCAACTGAAGCCTTCTTATCTCAACTTCTCAAAGTCATTCTCTGTCCAGCTTTGTTTCATTGCTGGCGAGGTGCTACATTCCTTTGGAGGGGAAGAGATGCTCTGATTTTTTGAATTTTGAGCTTTTCTGCACTGCTTTTTCCCCATATTTGTGGTTTTATCTACTTTTGGTCTTCGATGATGGTGATGTACAGATGGAGTTTTTGTATGGATGTCCTTTCTGTTTGTTAGTTTTCCCTCTAACAGTCAGGACCCTCAGCTGCAGGTCTGTCGGAGTTTGCTTGAGGTCCAATCCAGTTAGGCTACTCCCCGTGGGGCTCTCCCAGTTAGGCTACTTGGGGGTCAGGGTCCCACTTGAGCAGACAGTCTGTCTGTCCTCAGATCTCAACCTCCATGCTGGGAGAATCACTGCTCTCTTCAAAACTTTCAGACAGGGACATTTATATCTACAGAGGTTTCTGCTGCTTTTTGTTTAGCTATGCCCTGTCCCCAGAGGTGGAGTCTACAGAGGCAGGCAGGCCTCCTTGAACTACGGTGGGCTCCACCCAGTTCGAGCTTCCTGGTTGCTTTGTTTACCTACCTAAGCCTCAGCAGTGGCGGGCACCCATCCCCCAGCCTTGCTGCCTTACTGCCTTGCAGTTAGATCTCAGACTGCTGTGCTAGCCTTGAGGGAGGCTCCGTGGACACGGGACCCTCTGAGCCAGGCACGGGATATAATCTCCTGGTGTGCCATTTGCTCAGACCCTTGGTAAAGCGTGATATTAGGGTGGGAGTGACCTGATTTTCCAGGTGTTGTGTGTCAGTGTTTCTCTTGGCTAGGAAAAGGAATTCCCTTCCCCCTTGCACTTCCCAGGTGAGGCAATGCCTCGCCCTGCTTTGGTTCTCGCTCATTGCGCTGCACTCACTATCCTGCACTGAATGTCTGACATGCCCCAGTGAGATGAACCCAGTACCTCAGTTGGAAATGCAGAAATCACCCATCTTCTGTGTCGCTCACACTGGGAGCTGGAGGCTGGAGCTGTTCCTATTCGGCCATCTTGGCGCCCCCTTTCTTTAGATTTTTGAACATGGATTTCTACTTTGTCCTCCTTCCAGTTAGTAATACCTTCCCTTTTCTCTTTTACAGTATTTTTAATGATTATTTTTTAAAACTTAGGTTATCTCTTCCAATATTTGGGCCTTATCTAGCAAAGGGTGCCCATTTTGCACTCTCTCTTTCTCTTTTAAATTATTGTTGTACCCCTCAAATGTCTGGCTATTTTTTGCCTGTGAGCAGTAAATAGACAAAGTTCAGTCATTCTGGTTTCATACTCTGAATTATTATAGTATCCTCTCCCTGTCCATTGCATGAGAACATACCAAAGACCAGTGTCAACTCTTCCTGACACAATGTCATTATATTTGTAGCCTAAACCTCAATTTACAATACAAGACTTATTCTCCTTACCTTGAAACCATGAAGGAAAATATGTGTATTACAAGTATTTCAGTGTAATCTATTCCCTAGATTAATATTCCTATTTTCACAGATTGCAGCAAAATAGAAGTTTTTTACTCTAGAAACAGAATGCCAACCCTCTATGCCTAAGGTCATGACTTTAAACTTCCTCTTCTGAGTTGTCTGTTATTGTAGCTTTAGTTGATCTTAAGTTCTTATGGCTCCACCCAAGCCACAAAAGGTCAAGTAGGTGCAAAAGCTGAGATTGCATTTTGAAAATTGCAGAATGCATGTTTCTTTAGGTCTGGGCTAGCTACTTAATCTTCTGGACCCAATGTAAAAGGCAGAAAAAAAGCCAGAAAAAGGGTCATGATGGTTACTAAAATAAAAAGTTTTCTCTCTCTTCAGTGGTCTCACTCACCCTTAACTTGTCACAGTGTTTTTTAATTTACAATTTAATGTCATTGTAAGTAGGGGAAAGTTAAATTTTGTCCTTTTTCTTCCCCTTGGTCCCCTGCCTAAGGAAAGGTCACATGCTCTCATCACCACATACTCTGCAAGCTTTTGTTCCCACACGTGACCAGAAAAGTTACATTTTAAATAATTAACAACAATTTTACCACTCATATTTATACTATGCAATTCCAATTATAATGCAAATATAAAGGCATTTAAGTTGTGTATGGTATCACCAAAATTATATAGTTCATACATAAATATTTCATTCTTACCAAAACAGAAGAAAAAATACTGCACAAAAAAGAACTCAACTATTTGATTTTACTTGATAGATATACATTCTACCAATGCTTTGTATCCTTGGTTTACAAATGAATAAGAAAGGACCAAAAGGTAAAGAAACAAAACATAGGTAAGTAACACGAATGAGAAAGACTAGGATAGGTTTCCTTGGTTGTTGTACCTCTTAGAATCCCATTGTCTTCTTTCTGGTTTGAAGGAAGTTCTAGTTCTAACAGAAAGCATAGTCTCTGAGACATGAGTGCCCTTGTCTCCTTAGTCCATGCTTACCTTATTCTTGCTGTCTTAGTCTGTTTGTGATACTACAACAAAATACCATAGACTGGATAGTTTATAAACAACAAAAATTTATTTCTCAGTCCTGGAGACTGAAGTCCAAGATGCCTGTGGTTGTGGTATCTGGTGAGGGTCTGTTTCCTGGTTCATAGATAACACCTTCTTGTGTCCTCATATGGCAGGGGACAAACATGTTCCCTTGGGTGTCTTGTATAAGGGCACTAATTTTATTTATGAGGGCTCCACCCTCGTGATCGAATCACCTTTTAATGATCCCAACTCTTAATGCCATTGTGTTGGGAATTAGGTTCCCACATATGAATTTTTGAGGGGCACAAACATTCAGAACCCAGCGTCTGAAGTTTGGTTCAATTCTCATGCATTGTGAGTTCACCAACATTCTGTGCTCATGGGGCATCTCCAGTGCTATAAGCAAATTTGGTGGCAAAAAACAAGCAGATAAGCATTATCTCCTCTGCTTGTGACCATGCTCCATTGTTCTATTTGACTTCACTTACAAAACATAAGTTCAATTATAAAGTTATTAACGATTTCAAGATGATTACTGATATTGTTTGGCTGTATCCCTACCCAGATCTCATCTTGAATTGTACTCCCATAATTCCCATGTGTTGTTTGAGGGACCTGGTGGGAGATAATTTGAATCATGGGAACAGTTTTTCCCATACTGTTCTTATGGTAGTGAATAAGTCTCACAGGATATGATAGTTTTATCAGGGGTTTCCGCTTTTGCATCTTCCTAATTTTCTCTTCTTGCTGCCGTGTAACAAGTGTCTTTCGGCTCCTGCCATGATTCCAAGGCCTCCCTAGCCATGTTCATAGATAGCACTGTAAGTCCAATTAAACTTCTTTTTCTTCCCAGTCTTGGCAGTGTGAAACAGATTAATACAGTAAATTGGTACCAGTAAATGGGGTGTTGCTGAAAAGATACTCGAAAATGTGGAAGTGACTTTGGCACTAGGTAACAGGCAGAGGTTGGAACAGTTTGGAGGGCTCAGAAGAAGACCGGAAACTGTGGGAAAGTTTGGAACTTCCTAGGGACTTGTTGAATGGCTTTGACCAAAAGCTTGATAGTGATATGGATAATAAGGTCCAGGCTGAGGTGATCTCAGATAGAGATGAGGAACTTGTTGGGAACTGGAGCAAAGGTGACTCTTGTTACGTTTTAGCAAAGAGACTGAAGGCATTTTGCCCCTGCCCTAGAGATTTTTAGAAGTTTAAACTTGAGACAGATGATTTAGGGTATCTGAAAGAAGAAATTTTTAAGCAGCAAAGCATTCAAGAGGTGACTTGGGTGCTGTTAGAGGCATTCAGTTTTATAAGGGATGCAGAGCATAAAAGTTTAGAAAATTTGCAGCCTGACAATGTGATAAAAAAGAAGAAAACATTTTCTGAGGAGAAATTTTCTACTGTGGAAATTTGCACAGGTAACGAGGAGCTGAAAGTTAATCCCCAAAACAATGGGGAAAATGTCTCCAGGGCATGTCAGAGGTCTTCACGGCAGCCCCTCCTGTCACAGGCCCAGAGGCCTATGAGAAAATGATTTCATGGGCCGGGCTCAGGATCCCCATGCTGTGTGCAGCCTAGAGACTTGGTGCCCCGGGTCCTAGCCACTCCAGCCATTACTGAAAGGGGCCAATGTAGAGCTTGGGCCGTGGTGGCTTCAGAGGGTGGAAGCCTCAAGCCTTGGCAGTTTCCATATGGTGTTGAGCCTGTGGGTGCACAGAATAATTGGGGTTTGGGAACCTCTGCCTAGATTTCAGAAGATGTATGGAAATGTCTGGATGCCCAGGCAGAATTTTATTGCAGGTGCAAGTGGTCATGGAGAACCTCTGCTACAGCAGTGTGTAAGGGACATGTGGGGTTGGAGCCTACACACAGAGTCCCTACCAGGGCACTGCCTAGTGGACCTGTGAGAAGAGGATCATTGTCTTCCAGACCCCAGAATGATAGATCCACCAACAGCTTGCACCATTTGCCTGGAAAAGCTGCAGACACTCAATGCCAACCTGTGAAAGCAATGGGGAGGGAGGCTGTACACTGCAAAGCCACAAGGGTGGAGCTGTCAAAGACCATGGGAACCTATCTCTTGCATTAGTCTGACCTCGATGAGACACCTGGAGTCAAAAGAGATCATTTTGGAGCTTTAAAATTTGACTACCCCACTGGATTTTTGACTTGCATGAGCCCTGTAACCCCTTTGTTTTAGCCAGTTTCTCCCATTTGGAATGGCTGTATTTACCCAATACCTTTATCCCCATTGTATCTAGGAAGTAACTAGTTTGCTTTTGATTTTACAGGTTCATAGGCAGAAGGGACTTGCCTTGTCTCAGATGAGACTTTGGACTGTGGACTTTTGGGTTAATGATGAAATGAGTTAAGACTTTGGGGGACTGTTGGGAAGGCAAGATTGGTTTTGAAATGTGAGGACGTGAGATTTGGAGGGGCCAAGGGCGGAATGATATGGTTTGGCTGCGTCCCCACCCAAATCTCATCTTGAATTGTACTCCCATGATTCCCATGGGTTGTGGGAGGGACCTGGTGGGAGGTAAGTTGAATCATGGAGGCAGTTTCCCCCATATTGTTCTCATGGTAGTGAATAAGTCTCACAAGATCGTATGGTTTTATCAGGGGTTTCTACTTTTGCATCTTCCTTATTTTCCTTTGCTGCCACCATGTAAGAAGTGCCTTTCACCTTCTGCCATGATTCTGCGGCCTCCCCAGCCATGTAGAACTAGAAGTCCAATTAAACCTCTTTTTCTTCCCAGTCTCGGGTATGTATCAGCAGCATGAAAATGGACTAATATAGTTATAGCACAGCATTAAACCAAGCCCAGAGCCATTTTGGATGTAGGGCCCTGTGAGAATGCACAGGTTGCCCATTCATGAAGCCCACCCTGCTTGGAACAACTTCAAGGTTTCTCACTTTCAGCATTACCCAATGATAAGGACATTTGCCCTTGATGAGAAAGGAGAAGCAATGAGGTGACAGAGGGCTCAGGGATGAAGAGGTGAGAGCCACCAATGAACAATTGCATCAACTCCTCCACTGAGGTGAATGCTGGGCCTATAGTTGAGTTACCTTGTGAGAGGAAAGAGAGTGTAAGGTGCTAGTAGTAAGTGCCCTGCAATTGCACTGAAGGGTCCTGTGCTCTGATCTCAGCTTGGCCCCTACTAGGCATGATACAACTTCTCTGAGTGCCAGTGTTCCCATCTACACAATGGGGATAATATTGGATACCTCATAGGGCTTCTGTGAGAAGTAAAAAGCGAATGATATATGTACATTGTAGGTGCTGCTAAATGACATTTTTTTATTCCCACTCAGGAGAGTTATTAATTCTGTGCTACCAAAAATTAATAGATAGAAAGCCCTGTTCTGAAGAAACTCTGGAAGGAAGATTGAAAACATCTGCAGCTTGGCTCCAGCTAGGGCTTCGGTTCCAAGGATAGTAGCAGGTTGACTGTTAAAAATGATAATGTCGGGGCGGAGCAAGATGGCCGAATAGGAACAGCTCCAGTCTCCAACTCCCAGCGGGAGCAACACAGAAGACCGGTGATTTCTGCATTTTCAACTGAGGTACTGGGTTCATCTCACTGGGGAGTGCCAGACGATCGGTGCTGGTCAGCTGCTGCAGCCCGACCAGCGAGAGCTGAAGCAGGGCGAGGCATCGCCTCACCTGGGAAGCGCAAGGGGGAAGGGAATCCCTTTTCCTAGCCAGGGGAACTGAGACACAAAACACCTGGAAAATCGGGTAACTCCCACCCCAATATTGCGCTTTAAG
>NC_037689.1:91819026-91832943 GCF_003255815.1 Theropithecus gelada
AGCAAACTATCACAAGAACAGAAAACCAAACACCGCATATTCTCACTCATAGGTGGGAACTGAACAAGGAGAGCACTTGGACTCAGGAAGGGAAACATCACACACCGGGGCCTATCAGGGGGAGGGGGGAGGGGGGAAGGATTGCATTGGGAGTTATGCCTGATGTAAATGACGAGTTGATGGGTGCAGCAGACCAACATGGCACAAGTATACATATGTAACAAACCTGCACGTTATGCACATGTACCCTACAACTTAAAGTATAATAATAAATAAATAAATAAATAAATAAATAAAAAATAAAAAAAAATGATAATGTCTCTTGATAGTCATTAAGCTTTATAATATCAGTAAATTATTAAAATTATATTTTTGGTAATCACTGATTATTTGATGATAGAACTGCCTATATGGAAGAAATGAACAGTTATGCACCTAAATTATACCTTTGAACTAATTCCCTTTACTTCTGTTTAAACCTATGACTGAAGTTGCCTAGGGTATATGTATGTGTGTGTGTGTGTGTGTGTGTGTGTGTGTGTGTGTTTGTATAAATGTATGTATACATGCACACACACACATACATACATATATATTTATAGTTTCACCTTTTGTAAATGAATTTTATTCAGTTTCCTTCCTATTTGCGTGTAAATATGTCAGTTCTCATTTCCTGGAAGAGTAAGGGGACCAGCAAATGTTGGCCAGTCTGCTGCTTGGATTCACAATTACCCACCACTAAACTGGTGTAGGCTTTATTTGTGCTGAGTTTTCTTTTCATTCTGCAAATCTGTAGTTATTGCAATCACTGATGCATGACTATAGGATCTGTAAGAACATATTCTTGGCTGGGAAATGATTCCATGGTTCATTTTACCCTTGACTGACTACAGAAGTAAGCACAACTCTCCAAAGGACAGCAGGGAGAAGGCAAAAGAGGAAGAAGCAGACAGGGACCCAAAGGGCACTTGGTCTTTCAAGGGACTGGGCTGGTTAGCTGTTTTATCAGAGCCACAGGCTGTGAGCTCATCCATAAAGGAGGTCCACACACTTCAGATAACTTGACCCTGGACTGGGGATACGTTAACATCTATAGAAAATTCTTGCTGATCCTATCTTGTCTTCTCCTGCATATTCACCCCCTAAAACACCTATTTCAAGCCATGCTGTATGTCTCCATTGACAAAAATATTTCTTAAGCCCTAGACATTTTCCACTCACTTCTAGGTCCAGGGAACTATAACTCTATATTTAAAATAATTTAAAAGAGTGGAATAATACATAAAGCAACTGAACTTTTTTCTCTTCTTTAACTCCAAACTCCCTCAGGGGCCTAGTTTTTTCCTGATATTTAATGATAATGTGGGAAGTTTCCATAGTTTACCCAGCCTTCTGGATATGGTATGTTTAAAAAAAATCCTTAGTTTGCAGGTGGTCACAAGAACAGTAATAAAATTAATCCTCCAGTGTAATAAAAATCCTTACTTAATTCCAAGTTAGCAAATCTCACTTTTTTCAGTTGAGACCTGCCATGGTGGGATGATTTTTCCTTTTTCCCATCCCCATTGTCTTTCACTTCTTATCTATTCCTTCTCAGTAGGGAGCCTCTGACTTCCACAAGGAGATGGAGAAGTATGTAGTAGAAAACATTTTTGTTGAATATACTCTTTTGAACTGGCATGTTGCCCTTTCTGGATTCCTCATAGACGTTGCTGTCTCATGAAATGCTTTCCTAAGTTTATAGAATATGCTACTTCTCCAGAAAGGACCCACTTTTTAGGAAGGGGTGGGATATTTCCTTCGACTGACTACCTAAGTTTCTGTGCTCCACATGTGGTATCTGGTTGTGCATTTCCTAAAAGCTGTCTTCTTGAGTGCAAACTCAAATCATCCCAGGCTTGATCCCGGTAAGTGGTTCAGATTTAGTATCTTGGCACATATTATTCTGCTACCTGCCTTTGGGGTTTAATTCTGTTTCAGCATCCTGTTGTGTTACGATGAGGACAACGAAGGCAGAGACAGCATAGTAGCTGAAAGCAAAGGCTTTAAGCTTGGGTAATATGGCAAGGCCCACGTCTACCAAAAAAAAAAAAAAAAAAAGTCAACCAGGTATGGTGGTGCATACCTATAGTCCCAGCTACTCCAGAGGATTCCTTGACGCCAGGAGTTGCAGTGAGCTCTGATTGCGCCACTGCACTCCAGCCTAGGCAACAAAGCAAGACCCTGTATATATATATAAAAAAAAAGCTTTATGGTTCATGTCCTGCATCTTTAACTGAATAGCTGTGTGACTTTGTGCAACTTAATTTCTCTATCTGTAAAGTGGAATGCTAATACCTAATTTAGAGACTTGTTATTGATGAAATGATTATAAGATCTAGCACACAGGCACTCAACCAACATAGGATATTACACCTGACCTGCCATTTCTCAGCAATCATATGGTCCTGGATTTACCCTGTGCTGTGGGAAGAAGCAAGTGGTCCAATACTAGACTTGCCATTACATGCTCTACAACAGTTATGAAACTGTTTCCAAAAATACTCCAGGCAGCCACTTAAGAAGAGATCTTTATTTGATGGGTAATGTCTTCAATTTTTAAACTGTCTGCACATATAATTTCTCATGTCATTTTCATGACACCCATGTAGAGCAGGCAAAAGAAGGCAGTGCATCTGGCCCTCCATATCCATGGGTTCTGCATCCCCATATTGAACCAACCCTGGATTGAAAAAATTTTTTAAAATTGGATCTGCTACTGAATATGTACAGACGTTTTTCATCATTATTCCCTAAACAATACAGTGGAACAACTATTTATCTGACATTGTACTAGGTACTATAAGTGATCTAGAGATAATTTAAAGTATATGGGAGGGTGTGCATAGATTATATGCAAACACTACATTATTTTATACAAGGAACTGGAGCATTCATGGATTTTAAGTCTGAGAGAGGTTCTGAAACCTATTCTCCAGGGATACTAGGGGAAGACTGCATATTCGCCTCTTTACAGATCAGATATTTGGGATATTGTAGGGCAAAGGCTGTAATGACAGTACCAGACCTAGAACCCAGGTCATCTGGCTTCCCAGTGCTTTTCATGCTGCACCAGCTGTCCTCTTCTGTCACAACATTTTTTGCCAAATGAGCTCTGAGTTCAGCACTAAGGTGGAAGAGATGTTATTCCCTGTGGTGATAGTTCAGTTGGAGGCTTTAGAAGACAGAAAAGTTTCTTGCACACACAGGTTTTCATCTGTGCAGGTGGTTTTCTGGGGCGAGTGGGCAGGAATGAATGTATTTGGTGATTTACAGGCCTATGCTGACCCATTAGGGCAATGGTCTCTCCTTTCCTTCTGACGACACCAGTTTCTCTAAAAATCACCCCATTGACATGCCCATAACAGAGTGTAACGTGTTGACATCCAGCTGTTGCTTTCATTACCAATTTAATTGGTCTCACACTGTTTTCCTTTCACTTCTTTGTGCAGTGTTGGTTTAACTCTGAAACCAGCTTGGCTTGAGCTGTAAACCTTTTATGAGGGGAACTTGCTGATGTGTGGAAAGTCAGGAGCAGCTAGCTAAGCCCGGCTGGCAAGTCTGGAACATTCCAGCCCTGATCTTAACCATTCAATGATTTTGTTAGCTCTTTCAGTGTCTCCTTTTTAAAATGTAATTCCTGGAAACTTAAAGAAAGACTATTTCTCTGGCCAAACCTCTAAGAACAAGTAAGAACCTCTAAGTAACACCTTGGTAAACTGAGAGTTAGATAAGCTTGGAATGAAGAGTGTTTGGCAATTATTGCTGTTGAGGGGGATAAAAGTACTTACAATTTAAATAATCATGAGGAGGATATTTTGTTCCAGCCAGTGTTACTAATTAACCACGAAGCAGCAGCTCAGTATGGTGAATGCACTTTAAGGAGACAGAAGTCCAGATGGTGGGCTATGATCCAGAAGTTTGGGCGTCAGTCAAGATTGCAAGGTGATTACAAGGTGACCAAGAGGGAGGTGACAGCTGGCATTTGCAGAAAGGTATCTTTGTTGGTGCCTGCTAGTGATGACTACTTAATGTATTGAGTAGTGTGAGATAATAGTTTAATATATTCACAAAGAATCATGAGGTAGAATGTATTCATATTGCATAGCTTAGCTTTGATTCTCAGTTATGCTCAAACTGAGCTTTTATACAGGGAAAAAAGAAAACATACACACACATACACACACATGCACACACACACATGCACACACACTGTTCTAGGATCGTGTAAAAATGAGACCACTACCCTCAGGAAATTTATAATCCATTAGAAGAAAAAAACTAGTGGCTGGGCTTGGTGACTCATGCCTGTAATCCCAGCACTTTGGGAGGCCAAGGCGGGTAGATCATTTGAGCACAGGAATTTGAGACCAGCCTGTGAGACATGGTGAAAGCCCTTCTCTACCAAAAATACAAAAATTAGCTGGGTGTGGTGGCACGTGTCTGTGGTCCCAGCTACTTGAGAGGTTGAGGCAGGAGGATCACTTGAGCCTGAGAGTTCGAGGTTGCAGTGAGACAAGACTGTCCCACTGCACTCCAGCTTGGGCAACAGAGTAAGACTTCATCTCACAAAAAGAAAAAAAAAAAAACAGAGAGAGAAAAACTTTTAGGAAAGAATGTATTAAGTGTCACAGTCACAAAGTTTAAAAAGAAAACAGTATCACAGGAACAAGGAAGAGCTTTCTTCTGGAGGATTTATTTAAAACACCAACAGCAATCTTTGCAATAAAAGCAAAACAGGTTTCATTCTGTTCAGTGCAAATTACCTCAGTTGTCTATTGCACTGCATTCACTAAATAAATATCTCATTCCAAACTGTGACAAAAGCAAGAGTCCCTTTTCTTTTCTTTATTTTTGACTCAAAAATTACGTGATCAGTCTGTGTGTGTGTGTGTGTGTGTATATACACACACATGCAATCTATATATGTATATATCTTATATATGCAAAAAGATTGTGTCCTTGTAGAACCTACAAAGACTGTGTCCTTGTAGAACCCACAAAATTTACTTATTTATCCTTTTTTAAAAAGTCAACTGGACAAGGGAATATGTGGTTGGCTGATCTGAATCCTTAACCCTGAATTGAAAGGGAAATGTCTCCCTGAAAGGCATGTTTATATAATGGACAAATTAAGAATATTGGGCTATTTGTTTAACCCATGCTGAGTGCCTCCATTGTGGCAATCTCTGTGTTGGGCATGGTAGTCACCCATACCTAAAGAACACTGAGTCTGGCATGTGTGCAATGCACAAGTGCTCATGAACAAATACTTGAAAGGCTGAGAGAGTGGAATGGTGTTAGGTAGCAAGGAGCTGGGACAGAGAGGAGGTAGGATTGGAGGCAGAGGCACACTTTTCAGAGCTCAAAAATTGGCCTTGTCCTAGTCTGGTAGCAGTTGTCTACCTCACTCCTGAAAAAATTATCGATGCATTATTTTTGGCACACTGACACAGGTAGGTGACCAAGGATGTTTATGTGTTATAACATTGGTCATACTAAATATTGCAAATGTGTAAATTTACATAACCTTTATCTGAGAATTGAGATTTATCTGTGTTTGTAAATGGTGACCTTTTGTATAAAATCTACATATAGGCAATGATAAATTCTTAGAATCTGACAATAGTATAGCTCAAAATTTCATAAATCCTAAATTACTATAATAAACATATAATAAACTTTAGGTTTTACAATGCATTTTTAATTTCTTTATTACTTTAGCTTTTCTGACTATAGTGTTAGAAATTTGCTTTCCCAATTATTTGTTTACCTCATTTTTTATGCATTTTCAACCAACAATTGGTGTGAGGATTTGGTACTAGGTAGCAAATAAGGGAATCACACATGTAACTCAGTGATATTGGAATCCTAAATTACATCCAATTGAATCTGATTAAAGATTCAAATTTCAAATTAAAATTTCCATAATAATTAAAAATGAGAAAGTATAGAATTCCTGTCATTTTGTTCATAGATGTCTTAATAATGTGCGATGTAGTGAGTAATGACTCATGGCTTCTACACCTACTGTCAGTGAATTCTATAGCACCACACAATTTGGAATGGAGTAAGGAACAGATTTCACAGGAGGAACTTCTGAGCCAAGGGTCATTAAGGGGCCTCTTGAAGGAGTATACTACAGCCAAGAGACTCTGTTGAATGCACTGTAGTGGGATAGTGTGGTCAGGAGTTCCCAAGGTCTCCCTCAGATGATTTGCTAGAAGCACTCACAGAACTCAGAAAAGCAGTTATTCTCACAGTTATGGTTTATCATAGTGAAAGGATACAGATTAAGTCAGCAAGGGGAAATGGACATAGGGTGGAGTTCAGGAGAGACTAGCATGAGCTTGCAGCTATCTTCTCCCAATGGAGTTGTACGGATACTGCTTTGTCATCCCAAGAATATGTGACAACACATGGAGTATTGTAAACCAGGGAAACTCACTCAATCCTTGGTGTCCAGGGTTTTTATTGAGGGTTGATCACATTGGCACAGAATGTCCACAAGGCTGACCTTAATTATTTGGTCTGAAGCCCCTTCAGAGATCAAACTGATACCATGCGGGCCATGGTCGCCACTATAAATCACATTGTTAGCGTAGACTAATTGGTGTGACCCAAGGTGCCAGGTAAATCAAGATGGTTTTACTGTGCAGGATGTTCCAAGGGCTGAGGGGTTACCTGCCAGAAGCCAAAAGACAGACTTTTCTCTGGAATTCTCAGGGTTTGAACATCCTCAGAGCTGCTGAGTTAACCCTTTACTGCAGTTGGCATTCCAGGGGAGGTTCCTTATCCATTGTACCTTCTCATAAGAACAGTTTTATCAATGGGAAGATTGTTGGATCACTGAGGCACTGAATAATTTGTCATCTGTTTAGTGAAGTTGTCAAGAAAGCCAGCTGCATTGCATATAGGAGACTTTGGAAGCCTAGTGCAGTCCCCTCAAGCTGGAAGAAGGAGGAGCCCTTCATCTCAGCTGCTTGCAGTCTAGGCAACCAAGAGTGAGTGCTGGCAGTCATCTTTGAACAGTGAATTATCCATAGGGAATTTTATACCCCCAAGTTTTGTGCCAGTAAACAGAAATTGACTGATTTGGGGAAATTAAAATGTCCTGCCTGAAGTCAAATTTAAAACTAAAAGGAATTGGAAAGTTAATACCTGCAGAACAGACTGCAGTTGGCTCAACTATCTTTCTTTTTAGAAGACAATGAAGAAACATTTCCTTCTTTCCTTCCTCCTTCCTTGGTGCTTGCCTACCTGTCTTCACCAATATACTGGGGTTATGGAATGCACTCATACATACTTTACAATGGAATAAAATATGACAAGTAGGCAGTCCTTGCAGAAACAATGGCACTCTTTCTCTACTTGTGTTATACAGTAAACATCCCTATGTAAGCGATTTTTTTTTTCCTGCATACCCCTCAACCACTCTACAGAAAATATGAATTATTTTTTAACTCAAGGTTGATGGATGAAATGATGGGTAGGGGAGGGATATGAGTTGAATTTACACACACTGTGTTTCTCAAAACCTGAAAGCTTACATTCTATTCTGAAGGTCTAGACAAAAGCAAGAGGTAATGTTCAGCTGAATCTCTTACAATTACAAACTCTCCTAAATTAGCTTGAAAACATATCAGTACTATAAAGATTCTAATTTTTCTATAGCTCAGTGGACTAAGACTAGGTTGTTTAAATACTCTTGGGTAACAAAGATAGGTAAAAACAAAGCAATGTGACACATTTGGAAGTTTCTGAGTTATGTATCAGATGTGAGAGAAACCTTCTAAAGCTATGATTGAAAAATACAAATGGCTCTTCAGTACACCGACTTTTGTTTTTTAGCCAGGATAAAGTTTTATAAATTTGACCTCAGTACCAAATAAAAGTCATCTCAATTAAAGATAATTTGCTAAAATGATAATAAAATCCTGGGACAAGTCTTTGGCTGGGTATGAAATTCCCTAAGGAGGTGAGCCGCATTCAGTGTGTGCTGCCAAATATTTTTGAGGTTGAATTGCTCTGGGGATTATTATCAATGGGTTTTCATCTCTTCTTTTTGAATCAGTGAATTCCTTTGTTGGATTTAGACTTTGTATTCTCTTGACACTCATAACAAAAGATACCTGATTTAGAAATGCTACTTGCTAGAAAAATCCAGTGTCAAGTGAATCATTCTGTCCATTAGTCACCTGTGTTCTTCACTTTTGTCTACAGTGCACTCTCTCCAGTGGGGTTTCCCTCATCCTGTGTTGGGTCCAGTTTCCACTTGAAAAGTAAATATTCTTTTCTGTCCTCAGCAGTGCTTCGATTTCACTCTCTCTTTATACCCACTTGCTTCTCTGGTTCTCCCAACAACCATCCTGACCCAATCTCTCATTTAAGACTTTCCAGTCATCAAGGTGAAAGGCAAGGATAATATTTCAGAATGAAAACATTCAATTTATTACCACAGAATTCATTGCCAAGAATTTTCCAAACGACTTATGTATAACAATTATTTGTTTTTATTACTTAGTTTTGCTATTTTACTTTTTCAATAACTATGCTACATATATGCATATATATGCCATATATTTTTATATCTTTTAGTTTTATGTCAATTACTGAAGGGTCATTCACATTTTCAGCTGAACCAAGCTGTCTAAAAGGCATGTACTACTAGAAATTTGTTCAAAATAGAAAATCTTGTTCTTTTTCTTTTTAAATGGAAGGCAAGGGATTAACTACAGTAGCCAGTTGTGTTCCCTTTAATTTTAGCAGTGGAGAACGTGTGTATATGGTAAACTCTATTTGAGTAGTAAGGGAATCACACATTCATAAGGTAAAAATACTTAAGTTGGCAGACATCTGTGCTACTAATTCTAGTCTTTATTGAGTTGCCTAATATTGTGTTAGATATTACATATTAAATCCAGAGGATTGCTGTAAATTACAGGCTTGATATATTTTTACTGGATGATCAAATATAAGAAAGCTGAGCTTTACCTTCTTAACAAGGATGGGATAAAAATAGACAAATACCCTGAATTACCTAGATGGCTTCTGTCTACAGCATATTGGAGACACTACCATGGTAGACAAGTGTTTATAAGCTCTGGAATGAGGCAACTGGTGTTCAACTCTCCTCTCCCACTGACTATCTCTGGGATTTTTGGTTAATTGTTCAACTTCTTCAAGCCTATTTTCTCTTATCAGTAAAATGCGAATGACAGTTACACTTATTTTAGAGAGTTCCTATGAAAATGTCCATATAAAGTGTTTGACACACTGCTTATCACATACTAAATACTCAGAAAATAGTTTTTTTTCTCTTTGTAGGTGGAATTGGAATTGTTTTGTAGCAAAACTTTCTACAAGTGAAATTATTCACACCACAGGAATATATTTTATAAGTAAGTTGACACTCATCAAAGTACATACATGAGGGTAGTTCTTAAGATGCTTCTATTTCTCAAAGGTTATCTAGCTAGAAGTTTCTTAGAGATAGTCAGTTCAGCTGGTAACATCTATCCTAAACGTTTTTTTACCCCAAGACTTCGTTAACACTTCTATGTTAAAATGATGCAGAACTTGTAAACTTTGATCCATTTCTGGCTCATGTAGAAGGTGATTCAAAATATGAAAGTAAAAAAAGAAAAAAGAAAAACAACTAGGCAGAAACGGAGAAGCAGAAATAAAACTTGTATATACATTTAAGAACCAACAAACTTTACTAATACAAAATTTACTAATACACTTATCCCAGCTCAAAAACAGAGTATTTTTTCTTAGTGAAATCAGTTAATTGAATAAAATAAATAATGTTTATATGATAAAGCAACAAATTATACATTTATAAGTAAAGGTTTGCAGTAGCATCAACACATTTTTTTTAACGTTTCCTTTTTTTAAAAAAAAATTATATTTTAAGTTCTAGGGTACATGTGCATAACGTGCAGGTTTGTTACATATGTATACTTGTGCCATGTAGTCCATGCTACTAAAATGGAGCTAATATGCGTCATTTCCTCAGCTATAATCTGGGGAGGTTAATACTTGTTAAATCACTAGACTGCTGTAAGGTTTGCCCATAAACATTGTAAATAATGTATTCAAAATTATTAAAATGTTACAATATAAAAAAAAGAAAGTGATTCAAAACATAGATTCACTGTTATTTTCTAGAATTATGCTAAAATATTGACCTGTTTTTGCATGTGTAAATATCCCTCTGTCTTTTTTGATAGTTGATTTAATGTCTTTGATAAGTATGTTCAATGTCTGGGCTTCCTCAGGGAATCGAAAAAATCTATTCTTTTTTCTTTGAATAGGTAATACTTTTTGTTTCTTTGATTTGTGATTTTTTTGTTGAAAACTACACAGTTGAATATTATGACATGGTTACTCTGAAAATAAAATTCTCCTTCCTCATAGTTTGCTCTTCTTGCTTGTTGAAGGCTATAGTCATCTGTTCAGTTTCTTTTTCCAACGATTTTTGCTATGATTATATTCCTTGTCATGCATATTCACTGAAGTCTTTGTTTCTTTAGCTTGTATTTAGCTAGCATTTTGACAAAATTTTCTGGACACCAGAGGGTAAAAACAAACACTTATCCCAGTCTTTATGGATTGGCTCTGTGCTGTGGCACTTCAACACTTAGGCTGTTTACAACTGTGCCTTAGACTTCACTTCCTGCTTGCACTGAGTCTAGAGATCAGCCAGAGGTGAACGCTTAGGGTCTTCTCAGATCTTTTGTGAGCATTCATTCTGCCCTGAGCATGAGCATGACTATATATTGTTTGTCCGATTCTAACCTTTTCACCCCAGGCGGCTATGCATTTTTCATTCACCTTACAATGTTTGCAAGCAATGCTTGCCACTTTTCCATGAGTATGAGGAGTGAAATTGAGACTAGTGTCTTGAATTAGTGTTTCAGGTAGCTCCATAAAGTTTAGAACAGACCAGCATAATATTTGAAATAAGGTCTATTTTGCTTCCTCTGGAATTAGGTTCCAGGTTTCCACACTGGACATGCAGGCTGCCATATTGAAGATGGCTACTAAGCTGGGGAGGGGTTAGGAAAGGACAAGCGGAAATACCACAAAGTTTTCACTCTGTTTTCAAGTTGCTTTTTCTTGAAACAGCATTTGCTTGGTTGCTGTAAACTTTTGACTTTATTCTAGAGTTTGGACGAAGTTAATTCTGATAGTTTCTGCTGGTTTTTTTTGTTGTTGTTGTTGTTGGTTCTGTGGAGTGATGGGCATTTGGAGCTGCCTACTTTGCTATTTTGCTGGGGTCATTTCTGTCTCTATCTCTTTTATATTTGATTGACTTAACATCTGGGCAAAGTTATAAGTATATTTTACATGTTTTTTTCCACCAAGAATGATATCTTGATTTTTTTTTAGGTATGGTTGGTAAAGCCAATATTAGTCATTTTAGCATATAATATATAAGGCCTTGTCCTCATAAATTTGTGATAAACTTAAAATTGTGACTTTACCAGACATGTCAGTGATTCAAATCTTGCTCAATAAAATAGCATTGGAAAAAGGCAGTTGTTTAAATATGCTTGTTATTCATTCATATAGTAAAAGCATATTGAGGGTATAATACATTCCAAGCATTGTAGTAATGGATCCCAGGTGTTTACAGTTGTATATAAGATGGTCCCTGATCCTGAGCTACTCGAGCATAATAACAAGTACTAAAATACAAAGTAGGTTATCTATAAAATGTCAAAGAAACCAAGAAAAGTCAGAATATAATTATGTGATGAGAATAGCAAAGTTTCAAAAAGGAGGAGACATTTAATCAGAGGCTTAAAAGATGGGCTGGGGTTTAGCAGGCATTCATGATAAGATGATACCACATCCCACTTGGAATGCCATCTAGATGGAATGAACAGCATGCACAAAGTCTTAAAAATTTAGAGCACAGCCTATTACAGGAATACAGAACAATTTAGCTGGGCCAGAAGAATGGGCCTGTGGGAAGATGCAGGAAGGCAGGCTAGAAAGTTAGGTTGTGGCCAGATCATGAGAGACATTGTAAGCCATGCTGAAGAGTTTAGACTTGATTCTGTATGGGAAAGAATGACATAATCAGACTACCCAAATTAAGATTTCTCACTTTCTTCCTCTATAAATCCAAACCACTTATTCACTAGGCAATGGGAGCTAAGCAGCTTTTCAGTGAAAGATATTTTATGTAGAGCCAGGGACCCAGATATGATTTCTGATTACAATTAGCTTACCCTATAGGCAGTACTCTCTGTGTTACATGCGTTTGTGGCTCTCCTTAAATGACCCATCCTATTCCTGTTGATTCCATTTTTAAGAAGACTTTATCACCTCCTTTAGTTCAGTGGGGGCAAGCATGGGACCAGATGCCATGATTTACCTCTGATTTCTTTCTTTCCACTTCAGACTTTCCACTATCTATATCTATATCTATATCTATATCTATATCTATCTATATCTATATCTATATCTGTATCTATCTATATCTATCTATCTCTCTATATATAGATCTATATATATTATCATGCCTCTGTTTATAAAATCTCCATTCAGAGTTCTCTCCTTCCAGATATAATTCCACCTCTTTATATCCTAAATCATGTAGTCTAAATCCTTTGAGATTTTCACTGATGATCTTCTCTCTTGCTTGCATTTTCAATTCAATCCAATCTCTCTCCTTTCCCTATCTGCTAAAGTCCTTGGATGTCCTCATTTTCCGATCATGTAACTCGTTTCTTGAATCCTTGGAATTAGAAACCCACCTATCTCAAACCCTCTTCTAAAACAGCACTCTTAAAGACAACAGTGATTGATTTCCCAGTTACCCAACTAGGAATGTTAGCTCTACCCCAGTGCTCACTTTCTCATTAGCAATTGACATGTCTCACCTCAATTGGTTTTTCCCCATATGAGATTTATCCTACTAACAGTGTCTCAACACTATTATATTCATTGTCCATACTGCAGAGTCCCTGACACCCCTGAAAGACTATATGTCCAAGATCATTTTATGGATAAGAGCCTGTCATGGTTTCCTAGATAGCACTGGGCAAAGTGCCATTGCAGAGAACAGGAAATGTTGCCTCACCTCCTCTGTACACCATTCCTTTGGGCAAATGCTTTCTCTTCTACTGGATTTTTATTTTCAACACCTGCTTGTTACATAAATTTATCTGTAATACACCTGTCTGTCTCTAATTTATTATTTTTATTTTTGTTTGCAGCCACTTAAAGTTTTTTTTTGTTTTGTTTTGAAGTGGCTGCCAAAAACTTGTTTCTGTTTCAGAACTGAAATTTCCAGGAGCACTTAATAAAGTACTGAATAATCTTTAACGTAAAAAAAAATACCAACAACAGCACAATGCAGACAACAGAGTCTACTTAGTTCATACCACACCTTCCTCTGTTATTTTTGATCAGTGTACAAGACGTTGTGTTTAAAGGGAAATTCTGAAGGAGACTGCTTTAAAGGAATCTTTCTTAACAGTTATACTCACTCTTTTCTCGTAATAAGAAATGTCTGTTATCACCACTTCATATTTTTTTTTTCATATTTTTATTTTTTTATTTTTATTTTTTATTTTTTATTTATTTTTTTTTAATTTATTTATTATTATTATATTGTAAGTTGTAGGGTACATGTGCATAACGTGCAGGTTTGTTACATATGTATACTTGTGCCTTGTTGGTGTGCTGCACCCATCAACTCGTCATTTACATCAGGTATAACTCCCAATGCAATCCCTCCCCCCGCCCCCCTCCCCATGATAGGCCCCGGTGTGTGATGTTCCCCTTCCCGAGTCCAAGTGATCTCATTGTTCAGTTCCCACCTATGAGTGAGAACATGCGGTGTTTGGTTTTCTGTTC
>NC_037689.1:91837739-91855429 GCF_003255815.1 Theropithecus gelada
CAGTACCGATCGTCCGGCACTCCCCAGTGAGATGAACCCAGTACCTCAGTTGAGAATGCCGAAATCACCGGTCTTCTGTGTCGCTGGCACTGGGAGTTGAAGACTGGAGCTGCTCCTATTCGGCCATCTTGCTCCCACCACTTCATATTTTTATGGCACTTAACAGACATTCAAGTGCCTTTATAGACATTATCTCATTTGATCCTAACAACCAACAGGGAGATAAGCCTTATTAACACCTTCAACAGTTGCTCCCATTTTCTTTGAATATCTTTTCAATGGACAAACCAGTTTTTCTTCAGTGGAAAAGAGCACATTAGACATGGACACTCCTCTAGATCTCCTTTTCCATTTCTGTAGCAGCCCAGTCAACCTTCCCTGACATTCCCAGCTGGCTCTGCTCAACAATTACTCCTTTCAACTCAAGTTCTCAACACTGACTACCCATCAGAATTACTTGTAGAGTTTTTCTCAGGAAACCTTCTTTGTGCCTGAGTCTCCCAGGCTGGAGTGCAGTGGTGTGATCTCGGCTCACTGCAACCTCTGCCTCCTGGGTTCAAGCCATTCTCCTGCCTCAGCCTCCTGAGTAGCTGGGATTACAGGCGCCCACCACCTCGCCTGGCTGATTTTTGTATTTTTAGTAAGGACGGGGTTTCACCATGTTGGCCAGGATGGTCTCGACCTCCTGACCTTGTAATTCACCAGCCTCGGCCTCCCAAAGTGCTGGGATTACAGGTGTGAGCTGCGGCACCCGGCCAGTGTTTTTTGTTGTTGTTGTTGTTGTTGTTTTGTAAAAAAATTAAAATTAAAATTAAAATTAAAAAAAAAAAAGCTCTTTGGGTGATTTTAATGAGCAGCAGGTTTGAGAACCACTGGTATAGATGCAAAGCTGTTGTCTCCAGAGAAAAAAGAGCAATTTAATTTCATTTTCTAAAAGAGAAGAAACTTTTACATACTAACCATCACTGCCCTTAGTGGTTCTTTTAAGATAAACATTTTTTGGTTCATTCAAATAACAGTAACAATGTATTTATATGTTCATTTATACTTAAAGTATTTTCACACACATTATTTCTCAACTAAACTCTATTTTACAATTAGTATCTCATTTTATAAGAATTGAGGCCCAGTGAGGTTCGGTTCCTGACTGCAGATTATACAATTTAATAAGGTTGGGTTTCTGGCTACGGATTATAGTTTAGCGGTGTACTTCCAATCTGGAGAAGGCAGGAGGTATACTCCACCTCTCATCCGCTATTCCCCTTTCCTTCCTCTGGCTATTTGGAGTGTGGTCCATGATTACACAGAATCTGCAGCATTACCTGGAAACTTGTTAAAAATGCAGAATCCCAGGTCCATTTCCAGATCCACTGACTCAGAATTTGCATTTTAACAACTTATCTAGGTGATTTAGACTCTGATTAAGGGTTGAGAAATCCCTGCTTTATACCAAGCTACCTCTTGGATGTCTTTAGTCCTCTATTTTGTGGTGTTTTTTAAATAAATATATTGCACATATTGATTTCATGAGAGATAGTTTTTCAGCTTTCTTACCTATAAGTTTTCCTTTGAAGTTTATTTTCCAGTATTTTCACTGTTACTCAGGGCACTTTCTCCCTAGCTCTCCTACTACACTGGAAATGAATCTATGATCATTTTACGCTGCTTTGAATTTTGCAGGTACAAGAGCTATGGAGGACCCAGGGAAGATTGATGTTGCTTTTTCATTGTCATAATTTTCCTCTTTTGTCTGAGCCAGAGGGTATAAGCTAGGAAAATGACAGTCAGACTCTTTTTAAAATGTAGATTCTCAGTGGATCTTGCTGAACTCTTCTTCGTTATTATCATCATTCACAATCCATAAGAGGACTTCGGGGATCTCATGCAGAAACATCTTTCCTAATAGGCATTCTCTCTACAAACTTAAATTGAAAAGTTTCCTAGTGATATACATTGCACTTTAGTGAGCTCTGCTTCCCTAATGAGTTCTTACCCTAAGGAAGTCTCAGAAAAGGTAGAAAGAACTATGGTGGATGCTTCAATTCAAAGCTTGACTCCCTCTCATGGTTGCTGCAGTTGAAAGAAACAAACAGGCTGTTTTCTGAATTCAAGCCTCTGCTGAAGTGTTTCAGCAGTGTGGGAAGAGATCCTGATATCTTGTCTTATGATCCACTACGCAGTTTCTGGGACGTGCAAGACTCAGTGCCCTCGACTTGCTTCACTTCCTGCCCTTTTATATCTGGCTCCACCCCCGTATTTTTCCAGACTTAGAGAGTTAATGAATTTATGCTCCTTTTTGGGAAAAAAACACAAAACCCCAGCTATGATCTTAAAGTTAATTTTTAACTTTCCTTTGACTAGGAACTATGTGCATGCCAACGCTGTTTGATACGAGAAAGTATATGTGGTTAGGAGTATAGCTAAACTCTTAAAGAAACATACAAACGCATATCATATCTTTTAAAATACAAAAACAAAGCAACACTCAGCGTCCCTCATTTAAACCCCTATCGCTCTTGCTTTATAGCTCTCATGGGGTATTTATCTTTTCCCTTGTGTTGTATTGTATATATATTTATTCTTTTAACTTGAGTATCTTATATTTATGTTTCTCAAGGTGTTTAGATCAGTGCTTTTCCCATACCACAGAGTCTCACTGGGGTCAATGCATATGTCAAATTGCATCATGGAGGGAAGGAGAAATATGAGTCAGGGCGTTTGGGTTCTATCCTCATTTCAGACACGGAACAGAAAGAACAACTTGGAGTGAGCAATCAACATCTCCAGGTTTTGTTTCTCATTGGCAAAATGTAGGCATAGGAAAGAAAGATCCTTCAAATCCTTTCTAATATGATGATTTTGGCATTCTGAATTTGAGATGAGGAGACAGCCATGTAGAAAAGCCCAGCTGGATTTTCAGGTGAGATATCAGGATTAAAGATATGTATTTGGGAGTCACTGGCATAAGGGTCTTAGTTAAGCCACAAGAGAGGATGAAATCTTATAAAAAGTATGTAGGGTAAGGAATAGTTTAAGGTGGAACTACTGTCAAGCAACTTTTAAAGGACAAATAAATAGATTGAAGTCTGTGATGATGACTTATAGATAATATTGGTTGGGTAGAACAAATAACATGGATAGAGTGAGGTCAGAGAAGGCAGCTTACAAGTTTGGCTGGGTAGGTCTCTAAGGATGGGATGATCCTCAGCATTGCTTGACTCTCACACTCTCTGTTTTCTTCTCCATCCCTTCCAGGATTGAGGAAGGTACTAAATGTGGTGTGGGTATTCTACTCCTTGTTAATTTTTATTTTCATAAATTAAACTTTCATAAATGATACAGTTTTATAAAATGGGAAATTGATGCTAAAATCTTTCTTCTGCAAATGTATAGCTAAATCCCAAACTCCTTAATATGATATCAGAGGATCTTCACCATCTGGTGTTTTTCCTTCAGCCTTTTTGAGGCTCAAGTTCTGTCAGTCCCAATCCAAAAAACATCTTACGTGAGAATGCCAGATGATGATCAATCCACAAATATACCATATTCTTCTGCCCTACTGTGTCTTTGATTATTTTGCCTCCCTACCTAGCCTGACTTGCTCATTTTTCCTTTTCTTGGCAAATGTCTATCAGTGTTTAAAACACACCTCAAACATATCTTTTTTTGGTTATCCTCTTTCTAGGTCATTTTGTAGCTCTCACATTTGTTCTGGTAGCACTTTGGACATACTTTCATTTTCTCTTTTATCCTAGCCCGTTATTTTAAAACATGTTTACCTACCCACACTAGGCTGAGTCCCTGATGGGTTTATTGTCACTCCATTATGGGTCAAATTTGGAGTGAAATTTTTAGGTAAAAGTTTATGTTCATATATCTTGCTTTTTTTCCTTAATCAACTGAATTCCACACACATTTAGTAAGATACTCTCATATTCCTTGTCCTGTGCTGTAAGGACATAGGAATGGGTTAAAACTCGGCAACTGACCACCAACAGTAACTTGGTAAAAATTACACTTCTTCCTGATCCATAGCAAATGTCCAAAGGGACATACAGGAGGAATATCTCTGACATGCACTCTGATTTTATTCCTGCTTAATTTCTGATATTGAACATGTTAACAAGATTCTAGGTAGCACATATTTGTTGGACCATTCTGCTATCCTGTTAAAGGTTACCTTCATTAATTTCTTGTAAAGTGTTCAAAGAGGTGAATAAATCTACACCATGTTTGAATTGCCTTCAACCCCATAATTAACTAGCACATTGCATCACACAGAGTCAAAAAAACAAACTTTTAAAATTAATAAATAACCTTTTTTCACAAAAATGTATTTCTCAACAAGTACTATACAAAGTAACTTAAGGCAGGTATAAAAAAATAAAAATTCTAGGGCTAAAATAATATATTTTGTACACATGTTATTTCCACAATTAGAATGTAAGCTAACTTTGGTTTTTCTTTTAGTTACTTATCTCAAATATTTGAAGAAGTTATCTAGAATAACTTCCTAGGCAAGATAGTAACAAATACCCCTGGCTTCTTTTAATAGCTGCCTCCATTTTTTGGTTACAGCAACACCCAATAGTCTGTTTGGTCTAGTTTGCCTGTTTGGTTGTCAGTTAACCCAAGTCAAAACTACAGGCAATATTTTGCCTCCAGTGTTTCTGCTTTTGCTGATTTTTTTTTTTTTTTGCCAAAATACATAGATTTCTCTAAAGATTAGATGCCATTTCTATTGGATCTAAGTAAACCTTACTGTAGCTTCCTATAGTTTGAATTCTTGGCTGCTGCTTAATTTCTTCAAATTTCAGAAAAGGTTTTTCCACTGCTTTTTCAATATCCTTGTTATCACAGAGAATTTAAACTCCTTGCACCTTTTCTTTCAAGCAATGGAAAGAGACTAAGAAAAACATGGCACTAAGCACATTGGTTTGAAATTATATATTTACAAATGTGTATCTCCAGAGTATAAATATTCTCCCTTTTATCTGAGGTAACTGTCATAGTATTTGGCACATAATTGATGTGCTAAAATATTGGCTGCTTCCAGTCAGCTCCTATGTTACCCTGTGGTTTTCCTTTGCTATGCAGAGGGAAATTCTCAGATGTTTGCTTCCCCAATTTTTGTTTTTCCTATTTTTCTGGCCTGCTGTTTCTCATCAATATTGTAAAGTAAAATTTACATTAAATTTGTTAATTCCCATAGCAAATATCTTACATAGAATCTGAAACATTTGCTTTCTGAGACAGTTTTCTTACTAAAAGAATTTCAGGAGGAAAACATTCTAGCTTGCATTGAATCATAATTTCTAGACACATTTAAGACCTTAACACATATCAGCTTTACAAGTAGAAATGCAATGGCCATGTGACTTAGATTCTGTAGAGCTCCGAAAAGTCCTCTACTCTTAATAATGGATGAATCGTTTTCATATAACTTTTCCCCTATGACTTATTTGAAGGATCAAGTAAATGAGTATAGCATCTATAATCTCTCTTGCCTGTATTAACTAACTTCATCTAATGGATATGCAGTTATTAGGTAACATTTTTAGCTATGATTTATTTCTAGTTTCCAAATAGTTTCTACACAATTGTTTATATTTGAATTTAGTCTCATTCTCATGTCATTAGATGCTTGGGTTTCTGGTTCAACAACAAAAATTAACTTGGGTGCTATCTTTCTCAGGAATCTTACTCTCTTGGTTATTCCCTAACAGTATACTCCCCTGATTTTCCTTCTGTCTCTGCGGCTATCTTGTCTCCTTTTGCATTACAGATATACCCTTCTCAATTCACACAGTGACTCTAGAAATTCCTCAAAATTTTGTTCCATACACTCCTCTCTGTATGTGTCCTGCTAGGCAAGTTTTACCCACCAATAACTTTATTAATTACCAAAGGCACATAGTTCACACCTCTATTCTGTGCTCTGGGAATATATGGTCGATTGCTTAACTGTCATATTTTTTGAGATGTCCCAAAGGTACTTTAACCTGAAGTTGACCAAACTAAACTCATGATGATGCTCCTCAAAACTATTTCTATTTTTAGCTTGCTATTTCAATGATAAACACAATTATCTACTTAGCAGTACAAACTAGGGAACTGGGATTGATCCTTTCTAAATTTTTCTCCCTTTCCTATATCAACAAGTTTTGCTCATTAACTCTCTCAACTAGAACCTGAATCTTCCAACCTCTCTATAAAGGTGAAACATCGTGTTTATCGTGTGCATATTCTCTTATTTTCTTGTCATCCTTCCTTTACATAGCATAGGGCATAAATCTACTAACATGATGCAGAACCACTATTCTCAAAGTGTCATTTGGGGCCCTATACAGGGCTTCCAAAAAGTCAAAACTATTTTTCAAATACGACTAGTATGTTTTTCCTTTCATCTCAATAAACTGGAGCTTTCTGCAGCAACATGGCCTGTGATTTTGAAACAGAATGAATGCAGACACAGATGTGAGAATCCAGGTATCTTCTATTCAGGCAAATATTTAAAAGATTTGCAAAAACAAAATAATATCACCATCCTCACTATTATTTTTTGTTTTGAAATTCTTAGTTATTTTTAATTGAAATTATGATATTTATGTTAACATGTAATACATTTATTTTCATTATTTAAAATGAATTAATAACTATTTTCATGGTCTGAATGCATTTCTGAAATTTATACGTTGAAACTTAATGACCAATATGATAGTAACAAGAGGTAGGTTTTTAGAAGGTGATTAAGTCATGAGGGTGGAGGTCATTATAAAAGGCCTTGAGGACTATCCTGGCCAACATGGTAAAACCCCGTCCTTATTAAAAATACAAAAATTAGCTGGGTGTGGTGGTGTGCACTTGTAATCCCAGCTACTCAGGAGGCTGAGGCAGGAGAATCACTTTAACCTGGGAGTCAGAGGTTGCAGTGAGTGATCGTGCCACTGTACTCCAGCCTGGCAACAGAGCAAGACTCCATCTCAAAAAACAAAACAAACAAAACAAAACAATAAAAGGTCTTGAGGAAGTGGGTTTGTATCCTTTCCATCCCTTCCACTATGTGAGGACACAGTGTTTGTCTTCTCAGGAGGACGCAACATTCAAGGTACCATCTTGGAAGCAGAGACTAAGCCTTCATCAGACACTGAACCTACTGGCGCCTTGATCTTAGACTTCCCAGCCTCCAGAACAGTGAGAAATACATTTGTGTTGTTTATAAATTACTCAGTCTGTGATAGTTTCTTTACAACAGCACAGCACAAATGGAATAAGACAAATTCTTTAGAAATCTTTTAGGTTTGGCTGGGCACAGTGGCTCACACCTGTAATCCCAGCACTTTGGGAGGTCGAGGCTGGCAGATTACGAAGTCAGGAGATCAAGACCATCCTGGCTAACATGGTGAAACCCCATCTTTAATAAAAATACAAAAATTAGCTGGGTGCCTGTAGTCCCAGCTACTCAGGAGGCTGGGGTAGGAGAATGGCATGAACCTGGGAATCAGAGCTTGCAGTGAGCTGATAATCGTGCCACTGCACTCCAAGCTGTACGACAGACAAAAATTAGCCAGGCATGGTTGTGGGTGCTTATAATCCCAGCTACTTGGGAGGCTGAGGCAGAATTGCTTGGACCTGGGAGGCGAAGATTGCAGCGGGCCAAGATTGTGCCACTGCACTCCAGCTTGGGCGACAGAGTGAGATTCCATCTCGAAAAATAAATAAATAAATACATACATACATACTAGATATACTGTACACAAGTAAAAGCTTCTTGGAATTCTTGTTAACTTTTAAGAGTGTGAGGGTTTCTTGACACTAAAACATTTGAGAACCACAGGTCTGGAATGTAACTCACAGCTTGGCACTACCTAACTTTCCACACCACCCTTCTCTCTCTCAGCCCTGACTTTTTTCAGTCTCTCGTTGTCATTCCTTTCCAACATAGGTCACTGACAGAAACTCTCTTTCTAACCCTCTGTATCCAGTAACCTTGAAGACATTTTCTGATTTCATTATTCCAGTTGCCATTTCCTTAGTCAAGCCTTTCCTAATCTTCTTAACTAGGTCAAATTTAGTATAATAGAGTCTCATAGCTTTTGTGTCTCAAATTCATTGTCATGGTTATAATTTTACATTTGTTTCTGACACATAGATAATATCTGAAGGCCCACTAACTAAATGCCATGAGATAAAAATAAATTCAGCAATGTTTAAAATAAAAATAATTCAGCAATGTTTCCAGATACAAGATTAATGTACACAAATCATTAGCTGTTCCATACGCCAACAGCCACCGAGCAGATAATCCAGTCAAGAACTCAACCCCTTTTACAATAGCTGCCAAAAACAAACAAACAAACAAACAAACAAAAAACTTAAAAATATACCTAACCAAGGAGGCAAAATACTTCTTCTACAAGGAAAGCTACAAAACACTGCTGAAAGAGATCATAAGCAACACAAACAAATGGAAACACATCCTATGCTCATGGACGGGTAGAATCAATATTGTGTAAATGACCATATTGCCGGTCGGGCGTGGTGGCTCACACCCATAATCCCAACACTTTGGGAGGCTGAGGCGGGCAGATCAAGAGGTCAGGAGATCGAGACCATCCTGGCGAGCACGGTGAAACCCCGTCTCTACTAAAAATACAAATATATATATATATATATATATATATATATATATATATATATATGCCGGGTGTGGTGGCGGGTGCCTGTAGTCCCAGCTTCTTGGGAGGCTGAGGCAGGAGAATGGCATGAACCCGAGAGGCGGCGAAGCTTGCAGTGAGTGGAGATCATGCCACTGCACTCCAGCCTGGGTGACAGAGTGAGACTCCATCTCAAGAAAAAAAAAAAAAAAAAAAAGACCATATTGCCAAAAGTAATGTACTAATTCAACACAATCCCCATCAAAATACCACCATCATTCTTCACAGAATTAGAAAAAAACAATTCTAAAATACATATGGAACAAAATAAGAGCCTGCATAGCCAAATCAAGACTAAACAAAAAGAGCAAATCTGGAGGCATCACACTACCTGATTTCAAACTATACTATAAGCCCATAGCCACCCAAACAGCATGGTACTGGCATGAAAATAGGCACATAGACCAATGGAACAGAATAAATGATCCAGAAATAAACGCAAATACTTACAGCCAACTGAACTTTGACAAAGCAAACAAAAACGTGAAGTGAGGGAAAGGACACCCTGTTCAACAAATGGTTCTGGGAAAATTGGCTAGCCACATGTAGGAAAATGAAATTGGATTTGCTTCTCTCACCTTATACAAATATCAACTCAAGATGGATTAAGGACTTAAATCTAAGACCTGAAACTATAAAAATTCTAGAACATAACATTGAAAAAACCCTTCTAGACATTAGCTTAGGCAAGGATTTCATGGCCAACAACCCAAAAGCAAATGTAATAGAAACAAAGATAAAGAGCTGGTACTTAATTAAACTAAAGAGCTTTTGCATGGCAAAAGGAACAGTCAGCAGAGTAGAGAGACAACCCACAGAGTGGGAGAACATCTGCACAATCCATACATCTGACAAAGGATGAATATCCAGAATCTACAATGAACTCAAACAAATTAGTAAGAAAAAAACAAACAATTCCATCAAAAAGTGGGCTAAGGACATGAATAAACAATTCTCAAGAGAAGATACACAAATGGCTAACAAACAAATGAAAAAATGCTCAACATCACTAATGATCAGGGACATGCAAATCAAAACCACAATACAATACCACCTTACTTCTGCAAGAATTATCATAATAAAAAAATCAAAAAATGGTAGATGTTGGAGAGAATGCAATGATCAGGGAACACTTCTACACTGCTGGTGGGAATGTAAACTAGTACAGCCACTATGGAAAACAGTGTGGGGACTCCTTAAAGAACTAAAAGTAGAACTACCATTTGATCCAGCAATCCCACTACTGGGTATCTCACCAGAGGAAAATAAGTCATTACACAAAAAGATACTGGCACTATACAAAAATATACTGGCACATGTATGTTTATAACAGCACAATTCACAATTGCAAAATTGTGGAACCAACCCAAATGCCCATCAATCAATGAGTGGATAAAGAAAATGTGGTGTGTGTGTGTATGATGGAATACTACTCAGCCATAAAACAGAATGAATTAATGGCATTTGCAGCAACCTGAGTGAGATTGGAGACTATTATTCTACATGAAGTATCTCAGGAATGGAAAAACAAACATCATATGTTCTCACTGATATGTGGGAGCTAAGCTATGAGGATGCAAAGGCATAGGAATGGTACAATGGGACAGGTGTGGTGGCTCACGCCTGGCATCCCAGCACTCTGATAGGCCAAGGTGGGTGGAACTCTTGAGGTCAGGAGTTCGAGACCAGCCTGACCATCATGGTGAAACCCCGTCTCTACTAAAAATGCAAAAATTAGCCAGGCATGGTGGCAGGTACCTGTAATCCCAGCTACTCAGGAGGCTGAAGCAGGAGAATTGCTTGAACCTGGGAGGCAGAGGTTTCAGTGAAATGAGATCATGCCACTGCACTCCAGACTGGGTGAAAAAAAGAAAAAAAAAGAATGATACAATAGACTTTGTGGACTTGAATGGAAGGTGGGGGGTGGGTGAGGAATAAAAGACTACAAATAGGGTGCAGTGTATACTTCTTAGGTGATGGATAGTCCAAAATCTTACATATCACCACTAAACAACTTACTTTTCTAACAAAATACCACCTGTGACCCAATAACCTTTGGAAAAATTAAAATAAAATTCATATAGAACCAAAGGATATTCGAAATTACCAGAGTAATTCTAAGCAAAAAGAATAAAACTATTTTTCAGTATTGTTTGAAATAAACTGTACTGTAAGGCTATAGTAAGCAAAACAGCCTGGTACTAGTACAAAAACCGATATATAGATTAATGGGACAGAACAGAGACCCCAGAAATAAAGCAGCACACCTATAGCTGTCTGATCTTCAACAAAAGTTGACAAAAATAATCAGTAGGGAAAGGACTCCCTATTCAATAAATGGTGCTGAGATAGCTGGCCAGCCATATGCAGAAGAATGAGACTGGACCTTTTACCGCAGAGAAAAATTAACTCAAGATTTATTAAAGATTTCAATGTAAGACCTCAAAGTCTAAGAATCCTAGAAGGAAACCTCAGGAAACAACATTCTGGACATCAACCTTGGGAAAGATTTTATGACTAAGTCCTCAAAAGCAAGTGCAACAAAAACAAAAATTGACAAGTGAAACCTAATTAAACTAGAGTTTCTGCACAGCAAAAGAAACTATCAACAGAGCAAACACATAACCTACAGAATGCGAGGAAATGGTCACGTGCTATGCATCTGACAAAGGTCTAATATCCAGAATCTATATGGAACTTTAAACAATTGAATAAAAACAACTCCATTAAAAAGTGGGCAAATGACATGAACAGACACTTCTCCAAAGAAGACATATATATGGCCAATAAACATGTAAAAATGCTCCACATCACCAACCATTAGAGAAATGCAAATCAAAACTACAATGAGATACCAACCCACACCACTCAGAATGGCTATTAATAAAAAGTAAAATATAACAGACACTGGCAAGGTTGCAGAGAAAAGGAAATGTTTACACACTGTTGGTAGGAATGTAAATTAGTTCAGTCACTGCAGAAAGCAGTGTGGGGATTTCTCAAAAAAACTTAAAACAGAATTACTGTTCAACCAAGCTCCCATTTCTGGGTGTATATTCAAAAAGAAACAAATCATTCTACCAAAAAGATACATGCATTCACATGTTCACTGCAGCAGTACTCCCAATAGCAAAAACATGGAATCAGCTAGGTTCCCACCAATGGTGGGTTCAATAAAGAAAATGTGGTACATACACACCATGGAATACTATGAAGTCACAAGAAAAGAATAAAAGTGTATCTTTTATAACAACTTAGATGGAGCTTGAGGCCATTATTCTAAGCGAATTAATGTAGGAACAGAACACCAAATACAACACGTTCTTGCTCATAAGTGGGAGCAAAACATTGGATACTTATGGACGTAAAGATGGCAGCAATAGACGAGGACTAATATATGAAGGAGGCGAGAGGGGCAAGGGTTGAAATTTTAACCATTGGGTACTATGTTCACTATCTGGGTGATGAGATCATTCATATCCACACGTCGGCATCATGTAATATTACCATGTTACAAACCTGCATGTATGCCCCCGATTCTAAAATAAAAACTGAAATTATTTTTAAAAAGAGAAAGAAAGTAAATATTTAACTAATGGTTTTGTACTACTAAAACATATACAGTTTGCTAAAAACACAACTGATTAATCTTACAGACATAATGATATGTGAAAGAACCCAGCATTGAAGAGATCATAATATGTAATTTTACTTATTTGATGTTCTGAAACAGACATGACTAAGCCATGGAGATGAGCCAGTATAGCATGTAATGGGGGAAGATGATGATAGTGCACAGAGACACTTTTGGGGATAATGGAAATGCTTCATATCTTGATTGTGGTATATTGCACAGATGTAAACATTGTCAAAACTCATGTAACTCTTCACTTAAAAATCAATGTATTTTATTGTAAATCAAATTTTATAAAAGTTTATTCTAAAAATAGATTTTTATCTGATTATCAGTTTCTTTCCTATGTCTAGAGAGATACCTGGCACATAATAGGTTTTTAGTAAACATTTTTCAAATTAATTAGCTATTTAATTAACATATATATGAATAATTAAGTAAATGAATATAAAATAACACACAATTCAGTTTGGGATGAATTGTTCAGACAATAATTACTATAGAAGATCAAAGAACTTGGTAAGACAGTTTGGAATGGAGGTTAGGGTAATTTCATTGGACCTTGAAAGACACCTTAGTTATAAATAGGAAATGATTTCCTCTTTGAGAAAAGGAACCAGCATTTGAGAAAAGACAGAGACAGAAATGAATGAGTAGTCTTAGAATAATGAAGAAATGTATCTTGAACTGAAAGCTCTCTTTGGAATTGTAATAAGTGACTTTTAGTCAGTACCAGTGGCATGCTGGAGGGATTGAATGTATGAAGTAATAGATCAGGAAAACCTGTTATATTCTATGACAATGTAATAATAACCAGATAATACATTAATCTAAGAACCAAGAGTTGAGAACCTAAAGTACTAGCAGTTAAAATGGAAGTAGTTAATTTGAAATTTGTGGGAAATAGCACAAGAATTAAAATACAGTTAAACCAATAAATATCTCTACCACCCTAGTCCCAGCCATCAAATTTTCCCTGTCAACGGTCTTCAATTTGGTCTCTCTAGTATTAGGCTTTCATTCCTTTATTTCTTAGTTTCACATCAGCTCACATTGTTACAATAACCCCTATTCAAAACCCTCAAATAGTTTCCCATTACTTTAACAAATTAAATCCAAACTGTAAATACAATCAACAAGGGCCTTTATGGTCTGGGCCAGAGTAATTCTCCAGGTTCATTTCCCATCATTGCCCTGGCCCATGCTGTTCTGGCCACTTGGGCCTTCTTGCTGTGGTGGGAATATGCCACCACTTTCTGTCCTTATGGTCTTAACCTAGAAGGCTTTCACCTAAAACATTTATGAGGCTGCCATCATCACTCCATTCAATGTGAAGTTCAAATGTTACCGCCCCAGGAAATACTTATTTCATCACTCCATCATCAAAATTGATCAAAATTCATAGAGATAGATTCACTCTCTACCCCCTTACCCTGATTTAATTTTCATCACAGATTTCTTCTTTCCATGAAAGCATGTTGTTCAGTTATTTATTGCCTTGCAGATTATTTGAATCTTTCTCTACCTCTAGAACAAGGGTTTCAAACCCCCACGCCATGGACTGGCACCTGTCCTTTGCCTGTTAGGAGCCAGGCCGCACAGCAGGAGGTGAATGGCCGGCCAGTGAGCATGACCTCTTGAGCTCCGCCTTCTGTCAGATCAGCAGCAGCATTAGATTCTCATAGGAGCACAAACCCTATTATGTTCTTTAGGGAAGATGGCTTGTAGTTTTCTTTTTTCATTGTGCCTTTGTCAGGTTTTGGTATCAGGGTGATGTTGGCTTTGTAGAATGAGTTAGAGAGGAGGCCCTCCTAATTTTTTGGAATAATTTCAAGAGAATTGATACCAGTTCTTCCTTTGTATATAGTAAAATTTAGTTGTGAGTCCATTTGATCTGGGGCTTTTTTGGTGGATAGGTTTATACTACTGACTCAATTTCAGAACTCTATAGTTCTATAATCTGTTCAAGGTTTCAATTTCTTCTGATTCAATCTTGGGAGGTTATGTGTTTTCAGGAATTTATTCATTTCTTCTAGATTTTCTACTTTGTGTACTTAGAGGTGTTCATAATAGTCTGTGAGGATCTTTTGTGCTTCTGTGAGATTGGTGTTAATGTCACCTTTGTCATTTCTGATGATACTTATTTGGATCTTCTCTCTTTTTTCTTTGCTAATGTAGTTAGCAGTCTTGGTTTTGTTTTTCCTTTCAAAGAACTAGCTTTTGGTTTTATTGATTCTTTGTATACATTTTTGGGTCTCAATTTCATTCAGTTCTCCTCTGATTTTAGTTATTTATTTTCTTCTGCTAACCTTAGAGTTAGTTTGTTGTTCTAGTACCTCAAGGTGTGGTGTTAGATCATTAATTTGAAAATCTTTCTAACTTTTTGAGGTAAGCATTTAGTGCATAAACTTTCCTCTTAACACTGCTTTTGCTGCATCCCAGATATTTTTTATGTTGTGTCTCTGTTTTCATTTATTTCAAAGAATATTTATTTCTGCCTTAAGTTAGTTATTCACCCAAATGTCATTGGGTTGTTTAATTTTCATGTAATTGAGTGTGGTGACTCATGCCTGTAATTCCAGCACTTTGGGAGGCTGATGCAGGTGGATTGCTTAAGTCCAGGAATTTGAGACCAGCCTGGGCAACATGGTGAAACCCCATCTCTACAAAAAATATAAAAATTAGCCAAGTGGTGGCATGTGCCTCTAGTGCCAGCTATTTGGGAAACTGAGGTGGGAAGATCGCTTGAGCTGGGGAAGTCAAGACTACAGTCAGCTGTGATCGTGCCACTGCACTTCAGCCTGGGTGACAGAGCAACACCCTGTCTCAATAATAGTAATAATAATAATAATAATATCCATGTAATTGGGTGGTTTTGAGAGATCTTTTTGGTATTGAGCTCTATGTTTATTCCACTGTAGTTGAGGGTATGTTGGCATTATATCAATGTTGTTTTGCATTTATTGAGACTTGCTTTTTGGCTGAGCATGTGGTTAATCTTAGAGTATGTTCCATGTGCAGGTGAGGATAATATGTTTTCTGTGACTGATAGGTGGAGTGTTCTGTAGATGTCTATTAGGTCCAGTTGATCATGGGTCAAATTTAAGTTGAGGATTTCTTTGTTAGTTTTCTGCTTTGATAATCTGTCAAATGCTGTCAGTGAGGTGTTGAAGTCCCCCACTATTATTTTGTAGCTAAGTCTTTTCATAAGTCTAGAAGTCCTTGTTTTATTAATCTGGGTGCTGCAATGTTTGCTATGTGTCTATTGAGGATAGTTAAGTATTCTTGTTGAATTGAACCCTTGAGCATTATACAGTGCTCTTCTTTGTCCTTTTTAATTGTTGTTGGTTTAAAGTTTGTTTGATATAGGAATAGTGACCACTGTTCTTTTTGGTTTTCCATTTGCAGGATCGATCTTTATCCACCCCTTTATTTTAAACCAATGACTGTCATTATATGTGAGACGAATCTCTCAAATACAACAGATGGATGGGTCTTTTTTTTTTTTAATTCCAAATTGCAACTCTGTGTCTTTTATTTAGGGACATTTAGCAATTTACATTCTGGATTAATATTGATATGTGAGGTTTTGATCATATCATGAACTTGTTAGCTAGTTGCTTTATACTTTCTACTGTGTGGTTGCTTTTTAGGCTCTGTGGGCTATGTACTTATGTGAAAATTTGCTTATTTTTTAAAATCATCTGTTAATGGATGTTTGGGTTGGTTTTAGTTCCTAGCTTTTGTGAATAAAGTTTTTGTGAACATTTATAAGTATTTATGTAAAAATACTTTTCTGGAAGAATATTTGCATTTCTCCCTAACACTATGAAAAGAATTGCTGAATCATATGGAAGGTGCAATTTTTAATGGGTAAGAAACTTCCAAACTGTTTCCCTAACTGGTTGTAGAATTTTACACCCCCATCCATAACAGTAATATGTAATAGTTTCATAGATTCAGTTATACAAAATCTTTGTCAACACTTTGTATTGCCTTTTACTTTTAAAATTATTATTATAGTGGGTGTAAAGTTATACATCATTGTGGTTTTAATTTGCATTTCCCTAATTAATGATATTGATCATCTTTAATATTTGCTTATTTAACATTTGTGTATTTCATTTTATAAGGTGCTTCTTCTAACCAAGTCCCTATTTTTCTTGTTTTTAAGCCATATGGGTTCATGTTGTATGTATATGTGTATGTATATACATATATACACATACAAATATATATCTCAAAGTCTATGCCATGTTAAAAATATCAAATAGTGTATTCTGAAGGCCAGATACATTTTTATTTTAATAGAGTCCAATTTTTTAACGTATTTTTACAGTTTGAGTTTTTTGGTGCCATTTCTAATAATTTTCTACCTGCCTGAAATAATGAGGATTTTATGTTTCTCCTAAATAATTTTCAGTTTTTATGTTTCACCTCATGACTTATTTTCAATTAATTTAATTTTCTTGTACGCTATGAGGTACTGTTTGATATTCATTTATTTTTCATATAGAATTCTAGTTGTTTGTTCAAATGACAGACATTTTGATTGAATTACTTTGGCAACTTGTCAAAAATCAAATGATGACTTCTGGTTTAAAATCTGACATGTAAGGAGCATGGATGTTATTACTCTCCTGTTGTGACAATGAGGAAAAAGGCAAACAATGTAAAAATTAACGACTTCTCCTAGATATTGGATAACTGAGGTCACAGAGCAAAACCACCACTCTGGAAAGATGAGTGACCTGAATACAATCACAGCTGAGATCAGCTAGAGTGAAGCAGAAACTCTTGGAGGCAGAAACAAGTGGTAACACTTACATGGTAATTTTGAGGAATTGCTGGAGTCAGAGTGCAGACTGACCTGATGTTTAGAATTTCTGGGGGCCTAGTTTTGGAGAAAATAATGAATGTGCTTAACATCATTAATCATTAAGGAAATGCAGATTAAAACCACAATGAGATATAACTTTACACTCACTATAATAACAATTTTAAAACCAAAGCAACTGACAACACCAAGTGTTGACAAAGGTTTTACTAGAGGTAAGACCCATGAAAGGATGAGACTCCCCACCCCTTAAAACTAGGCCCCACTAGCTTCTCACAGAAAAGATCAGAGAACAAAATCTCCTCTCTTTCAGGCAAGATAAAGATAAAATTAGACAGTTTTAAATATACCTAGAGTCTTCATCTAAGATGGCCGAATAGGAACAGCTCCAGTCTCCAACTCCCAGCGCGAGCGACACAGAAGACCGGTGATTTCTGCATTTTCAACTGAGGTACTGGGTTCATCTCACTGGGGAGTGCCGGACGATCGGTGCTGGTCAGCT
>NC_037689.1:91860189-91874499 GCF_003255815.1 Theropithecus gelada
GCAGCTGGAAACCATCATTCTTAGCAAACTATCACAAGAACAGAAAACCAAACACCGCATGTTCTCACTCATAGGTGGGAACTGAACAATGAGATCACTTGGACTCAGGAAGGGGAACATCACACACCGGGGCCTATCATGGGGAGGGGGGAGGGGGGAGGGATTGCATTGGGAGTTATACCTGATGTAAATGACGAGGTCATGGGTGCAGCAGACCAACATGGTACAAGTATACATATGTAACAAACCTGCACGTTATGCACATGTACCCTACAACTTAAAGTATAATAATAGTAAATAAATTTAAAAAAAATAATAATAATTCAAAAAAAATAAATAAGTAAATATACCTAGAAAATTCTCCATAAAAATGACTTCCTTCTAAAGGAAATCACTTTTCCTGAGTTGTATCTGACATGAAGCAAGGACAGTTAGACAACTATAGCCTCCTTGAGCTTTTCTGTCTTACATAGAAGAAAGAAAAATGGCTAGTAAATGACTCCAGAGGGACTCAGGTCCACTAAAAAGCTGAGATTCAATCATAAGATTACAGAATGCTTCCGTTTCTACCACAACAACAGGGCTGCAGTATAACAGTAGATTACAACCAACAGAACTGCAAGACACAGATTCAATTTAAGAAGGAGGTCAGAGAGAAACCAAAAAACAACAGGAGGAAAACAACAAGCAATCAAAAGAACAAAGAAGCTAGACAAAACTGAAGACTCTTGCATCTACATTCACTGCAAACATTAAATACCACTCAGCTCCTAGTCAGGTGTAATGTAAAACCTCACATTAAAAACTTAGTTAACTCAGTTTCTGCTAATTGACACATTATGTTCAGGTTTCAACAACAACAACAAAAAAAGACAAAACAAGGATCAGAACTAGACTCAGGTATGACATAGATTTTATACTTATCAGATAGACAATTTAAAATAACTATGATTAATACATTAAGGGTTCTAGTGGGAAGAGTTGACAATATTACAGAATAGATGTGTGATATAAGCAACGGGAACAATGAAAACTCTAAGAAGAAAATCAAAAGGAAATGCAAGAAATAAAAAGCTCCATAAGAGAAATGAAGAATGCCTTTGATAGGTTCATCACTAGATTAGACATGACTCAGTAAATAATCAGTGAGCTTGAAGATATGTCAATAGAAACATATCAACTGAAATGAACAAAGTAAAACAAACAAAAAGATCACTCCAAACAAGAACAGAATATCCAGGACCTGCAGGACCAATACAAAAGGTGTTACATACAAGTCATGGATATACTAGCAGGAGTAGAAAAAGAGAAAAGAGAAGAAGAAATATTAAAAACTCTAATGGCTGAGAATTGTCCAAAAATAATAACATTATTTATTACCAATGTACCATACTAATGCAAGATGTAAACAATATGAGAACCCATGTTTGGGGGGCGTGCCCAAGATGGCCGAATAGGAACAGCTGCAGCCTCCAGCTCCCAGCATGAGCCACACAGAAGACAGGTGATTTCTGCATTTTCAACTGAGGTACCGGGTTCATCTCACTGGGGTGAGTCAGACAGTTGGTGCTGGTCCACGGGTGCGGTCTGACCAGGGAGAGCTGAAGCAGGGCGAGGCATCGCCTCACCTGGGAAGTGCAAGGGGGAATGGAATTCCTCCTTTTAGCCAAAGGAAAGAGAGACACACAACACCTGGAAAATTGGGTAACTCACACCCTAATACTGTGCTTTTCCAAGGGTCTTAGCAAACGGCACACCAGGAGATTATATCCCACACCTGGCCAAGAGGGTCCCACGACCACAGAGCCTCCCTCATTGCTAGCACAGCAGTCTGAGATCTAACTGCAAGGCGGAGCGAGGCTGGGGGAAGGGCGCCTGCCATTGCTGAGGCTTAAGTATGTAAAGAAAGCCGCCAGGAAGCTCGAATTGGGTGGAGCCCACCACAGCTCAAGGAGGCCGGCCTGCCTCTATAGAATCCTCCTCTGGGGACAGGGCATAGCTAAACAAAAAGCAGCAGAAACTTCAGCAGAGGTTAATATCCCTGTCTGACAGCTTTGAAGAGAGCAGTGGATCTCCCAGCACAGAGATTGAGATCTGAGAATGTACAGACTGCCTGCTCGAGTGGGTCCCTGAGCCCTGAGTAGCCTAATTGGGAGGCATCCCCTACTAGGTGCAGATCGACACGTCACACCTCACCAGACGGGGTGCCCCCCTGAGACGAAGCTTCCAGAGCCAGAATCAGATAGTAACACTCGCTGTTTAACAGGATACTATCTTCTGCAGCCTCTGCTGCTGATGACCAGGCAAACAGCGTCTGGAGTGGACTTCAAGCAAACTCCAACAGACCTGCAGCTGAGGCTCCTGACTGTTAGAAGGAAAACTAACAAACAGAAAGGAAACCCACACCAAAACCCCATCAGTACGTCACCATCATCAAAGACCAAAGGCAGATACAACCACAAAGATGGGGAAAAAGCAGTGCAGAAAAGGTGGAAATTCAAAAAATTAGAGTGCATCTCCCCCTCCAAAGGAACGCAGCTCATTGCCAGCAACGGAACAAAGCTGGGCAGAGAATGAATTTGACGAGTTGAGAGAAGAAGGCTTCAGTCAATCAAAATTCTCAGAGCTAAAGGAGGAACTATGTAACCAGCACAAAGAAACTAAAAACCTTGAAAGAAGAATGGATGAATGGATAACTAGAATAATCAATGCAGAGAAGAGCTTAAAAGAACTAATAGAGATGAAAACCATAACATGAGAACTACGTGACTAATGCACAAGCTTCAGCAACCGACTCAATCAAGTGGAAGAAAGAGTATCAGTGATTCAAGATCAAATGAATGAAATGAAGCAAGAAGAGAAGTGCAGACAAAAAGAGTAAAAGGAAATGAACAAACCCTCCAAGAAGTATGGGATTATGTGAAAAGAACAAATCTATATCTGATTGGTGTGCCTGAAAGTGGCAGGGAAAATGGAACCAAGTAGGAAAACACTCTGCAGGATATCATCCAGGAGAACTTCCCCAACCTAGCAAAGCAGGCCAACATTCAAATTCAGGAAATACAGAGAACGCCACAAAGATACTCCTCGAGAAAGCAACTCCAAGACACATAATTGTCAGATTCACCAAAGTTGAAATGAAGGAAAAACTGTTAAGGGCAGCCAGAGAGAAAGGTTGGGTTACCCACAAAGGGAAGCCCATCACTCTAACAGCAGATCTCTCGGCAGAAACTTTGCAAGCCAGAAGAGAGTGGGGGCCAACATTCAACATTCATAAAGAAAAGAATTTTCAACCCAGAATTTCATATCCAGTCAAACTAAGTTTCATAAGTGAAGGAGAAATAAAGTCCTTTACAGACAAGCAAATGCTTGGAGATTTTGTCACCACCAGGTCTGTCCTAAGAGATCCTGAAGGAAGTACTAAACATGGAAAGGAAAAACAGGTACCAGCCATTGCAAAAACATGTCACAATGTAAAGTCAAATTGTCCCTGTTTGCAGATGACATGATTGTCTATTTAGAAAACCCCATCATCTCAGCCCAAAATCTCCTTAAGCTGATAAGCAACTTCGGCAAAGTCTCAGGATACAAAATTAATGTGAAAAAATCACAAGCATTCTTATACACCAGTAACAGACAAACAGAGAGGCATATCATGAATGAACACCCATTCACAATAGCTTCAAAGAGAATAAAATACCTAGGAATCCAACTTATAAGGGATGTAAAGGACCTCTTCAAGGAGAACTACAAACCACTGCTCAGTGAAATAAAAGAGGACATGAACAGATGAAAGAACATACCATGCTCATAGATAGGAAGAAGCAATATCGTGAAAATGGCCATACTGCCCAAGGTAATTTATAGATTCAATGCCATCCCCATTAAGCTTCCAATGACTTTCTTCACAGAATTGGAAAAAACTGCTTTAAAGTTCATATGGAACCAAAGAAGAGCCCGCATTGCCAAGACAATCCTAAGTCAAGAGAACAAAGCTGGAGGCATCATGCTATCTGACTTCAAACTATACTTCAAGGCTACGGTAACCAAATCAGCAAAGTACTGGTACCAAAACAGAGATATAGACCAATGGAACAGAACAGAGTCCTCAGAAATAATACCACACATCTACAGCTATCTAATCTTTGACAAACCTGACAAAAACAAGAAATGGGGAAAGAATTCCCTATTTGATAAATGGTGCTGGGAAAATTGGCTAGCCGTAAGTAGAAAGCTGAACCTGGATCCTTTCCTTACTCCTTATACGAAAATTAATTCAAGATGGATTAGAGACTTAAATATTTGACCTAAAACCATAAAAACCCTTGAAGAAAACCTAGGTAATACCATTCAGGACATAGGCACAGGCAAGGACTTCATGTCTAAAACACCAAGAGCAATGGCAACAAACGCCAACATTGATAAATGGCATCTAATTAAACTAAAGAGCTTCTGCACAGCAAAAGAAATACCATCAGAGTGAACAGGCAACCTGCAGAATGGGAGAAAATTTTTGCAATCTACTCACCTGACAAAGGGCTAATATCTGAAACCTATAAAGAACTTAATCAAATTTACAAGAAAAAAACAAAAAAACCCATCAAAAAGTGGGCAAAGGATATGAACATACTTCTCAAAAGAATACATTCATACAGCCTACAGACACATAAAAAAAAATGCCCATCATCACTCACCATCAGAAAATTGCAAATCAAAACCACAATGAGAAACCATCTCACACCAATTAGAATGGCAATCATTAAAAAATCAGGCAACAACACGTGCTGGAGAGGATGTGGAGAAATAGGAACACTTTTACACTGTTGGTGGGACTGTAATCTAGTTCAACCATTGTGGAAGACAGTGTGGCGATTCCTCAAGGATCTAGAACTAGAAGTACCATTTGACCCAGCTATCCCATTACTGGATATATGCCCAAAGGATTGTAAGTCATACTGCTACAAAGGCGCATGCACACACATGTTTATTGCGGCACTATTCACAATAGCAAAGACTTGTAATCAACCTAAATGTCCATCAGTGACAGACTGGATTAAGAAAATGTGGCACATATACACCATGGAATACTATGCAGCCATAAAAAAGGATGAGTTCGTGTCCTTGCAGGGACATGGATGCAGCTGGAAACCATCATTCTCAGCAAACTATCGCAAGAACAGAAAACCAAATAACGCATGTTCTCACTCATAGGTGGAAATTGAACAATGAGATCACTTGGACACAGGAAGGGGATCATCACACACCGGGTCCTACTGTGGGGAGGGGGGCGGGGAGGGATAGCATTAAGATATGTAAGTAATGTAAATGACGAGTTAATGGGTGCAGCACACCAACATGGCACATGTATATATATGTAACAAACGTGCACGTTGTGCTCATGTGCCGTATAACTTAAAGTATAATAAAAATAAATAAAAAAATAAAAAAGGAAAAGAAAACTGCCTGATCTAACAATAAGGAGATCACTGATAACTTGTGCAAGAATAATTTAAGTGGAATGGAATGAAGTAGAGCAAGTCTCTAAAAGGAAAAAAAAAAAATCCCGGATGTGTTGACATTAATGCTGACATATATCTGTAAGAAGCTAGATTTGATTTATCCTTACCTTTGCACAGTGCCTTACATATCGCTGCTTGCAACACTCTTTGCTGAATTAATTTAGTTGGATGGAAAAGAAAGGACCACACATAAAGGGTTTTAAACGCTTGACAGTATTGAGACTTAAATGAAGAAATTTTAAGATTTCTAAACAGATATACAGTCTGATATTTAAAGAAGATTAATCTGGATGTTAGCTTAAGACTTTTAAAGGGAATACTGAAGAAGGGGAGACTAGTTAGGAAGTTGTTGCAGCAATCTAGGTCCTTCTGGATTAGGATAGGCCAACAGGAGTGACGATAAAGGGTAAAATTTGAGAGACATTATGAAAGTAAACTTCTTAGGATTTGTCAACAAGTGGATATGAAAGTTAGAAGAAAAAGATGTTAAAGGTTTGAAAGACTGAAAAACTTAAGATAATAAAGAACGAAGGTCAGTGGTAACACACAATGGCATTTTAACTAAATGCAACCTCAACTGGATCTATTTCTATGGTTTAAGAAATTCAGGTATTTAATTTTCAGCATACAACTTTTGGTCACAAAATAAATTTTCTTGAACAAATGAATTTTAAATCTAGATGTAAACTGAGATCTTTATAAATGAATACAAAAAGTGGAGAATTTATTCAAATTCATTAAAAAAAAAAAAGAGAAAGAGAGCCCGTGTTTATAAGGTAGAAGGTATATGAGAATTCTCTGGGCTGTCCTGTATTAGTTTTTAAAAAAATATTTCTTTAAAGTTTTAAGTTTTACTATTTTATAGTTTGTGCTTTAGCAACTAAATTCTTTCCTCTAGATACAATTTTCCATTTATTATCACTTTGCTTCAGCTAGAACATCTGCTGTTGACAATTTTCTTCATTTTTTAATTCATCTGAAAATGTCTATTTCGTACTTATTTTAAAAAGACATTTTGTTGAATATAAAATTTACATGAAATTTGAATATCAGAAAATGCATGAATTGTATACAAATTTTATATGATATATTTTGTAGCATTTTCCATTTATTTTGGTTTTCACCATTAGCCTATGTTCTATCTAGGTATGATTTTCTTTGTATTGATTCTGCGTGAGGTTCTCTTCTTATATAATCAAATTACTCTTAGCCATAAAATTAGTGAAATTTTTGACTATTTTGCCTTCAGATATTTTTTCTTCCCTAGTCCCAATCTCCTTCTTTTCTGTGACTCCAGTTTTATATATAGAGAGAATGTTTGTTAAATCCAACATCTCAATTATCTTAAGTCCATTCTTTGTCTGCTTTTTTTAAAAAAATGACTCTCCCCTCTCCCCACTATAGGACCTGGTGTGTGATGTTCCCCTTCCTCTGTCCAAGTGATCTCATTGTTCAATTTCCACCTATGAGTGAGAACATGAGGTATTTGGTTTTCTGTTCTTGCAATAGTTTGCTGAAAATGATGGTTTCCAGGTGCATCCATGTCCCCAAAAAGGACACAAACTCATCATTTTTTATGGCTGTATAGTATTCCATGGTGTATATGTGCCACATTTTCTTAATCCAGTCTGTCCTGATGGACATTTAGGTTGATTCCAAGTCTTTGCTATTGTGAATAGTGCCGCAATAAACATACGTGTGCATGTGTCTTTATAGCAGCATGATTTATAATCCTTTGGGTATATCCCCAGTAATGGGATGGCTGGGTCAAATGGTATTTCTAGTTCTAGAACCTTGAGGAATTGCCGCACTGTCTTCCACAATGAGGGGTAAGGGATAGCATTAGGAGATATACCTAATGCAAATGATGAGTTAATGGGTGCAGCATACCAACATGGCACATGTATACATATGTAACAAACCTGCACATTGTGCACATGTACCCTAGAACTTAAAGTATAATAAAAAATAAAAATTAAAATTAAAAAATTAAAAAATGATTCTCATTTTTGGTTTTTTTTTGCATATCTAGTAATGTTTATTGTTTACTGTTTAGTAGATAATATATTAAAGAGAAATTATATTCTATTATTTTTTTGAAGAATGATGATTCCTTTTTATCAATAAGTTATTCTATAGGATGATCACCTTGAATGTATGTATTTTTAGTTTTGTTAGTGTGACTCATTGGAAGCTCAACATATTTTATAAGCTCCTCTATACATCGCATAATTTAAATTGCAAACTTTGTCTTTTCCGTGAATTTTGTCAATGCTCATTTTAGGTATTGTGTTGGTGTATCTAGAGTAGCTTTTACTCTGCAATATAGTTTTCCCTTCTAAGTGCAATATTCAAAGGTGTAGATTTTATTGTGCTTTATTTGGATAGTGATAGTGTGAACAATGTCTGTCTACTCTGGCTGCTACAATATTCCAGTCTCCTGCTCTTAACCCCATGGTAGTCATTTACTGATAAACCTCATGTAATCTCACCCTGTGTATGCATATACAAACTTTGGCTGCGGACTCATGGGGAGCTTCCACACAGATTTTTACAACCTACCTCGATCGACATCAGTTGTCTCTAGTTTCCTTTCATGAAGATTTCTGCAGCCTCTGCAACTCAAACTCCTATATTTGTCTCCTTAGTTTAGCAGACCACGGTGCCCTGTTTGAGCTCCATTTATCTGTGCTATTTTTGGGAAATTGTCTCTCTAGATAGAATTAAGAAAAACATGGGGCTTCCTTATCTCTGTGATTTTGTCCAATTTTATATTTGTTTTTGGTAGGACAATTCCAGTATCAGGTACTGTTATAACTAGAAGTCAAAGCCGTATGTCTTATATTATTATATTTGAATTTAGTATAATTTGTTTTCAACTTTATTGTAAACCTCTACAGACAAACACTAGTTCTTATATTTTATTTGAAACTCCCAGAACCTTGGCATTTGGTGAGCATCTATTTGTTACTTTATTCATCCATTAAGTTATTTTATAACCTTTTATTAAATACCTCCAATGTGCCAGACATGGTCCTAGGTACTTACACGGGAAAATTAACACAGGACTTCCACCTATATTATCTCATAACCTAATTTGAAGATGTGCTGTATTTTGTGGAATAGATATGTAAATTAGTTCTTTAAAAATATAGTCTATAGCTATAAAATACAATAGAGGGAAAATAGAGTAAATCATTTCTCCTGGATCATCAGAGATAGCACTGTATTGTAGGTGATTAAAAATTCAGATTTAATTGAATTATCCAACATATGAATTTAAATCATTCCTTAGAGAATAAAGTGGCATCAAAATAAGTTTATTCAAAATTAGCAAAAGAATAATCTTATGACAATATTGCAGGGTGGTACCATCAATAGTTACCCATTATGTTGGTGGAGGAAAGGATTCGTTTTATGTTTCTGAAGAAAATGAAGCATTAGTGAGTAACATCCTTTCAAATTTGCAGTTTTTTTCTATAGCGCACGAATGGTCTTATTCTCATAGCTTTTCTTTTCTGCCATGTTGCAGTGTGTCATTATTAATTCTTTGTGCTTTTCAGTTTTTTCCAACATGTAGTAAAGTATCTATTAATATTTTATTATCTCAGAAGTGCTAGTTTCTATGATGAGATTTGCAATGCTTCTGTAGTTGGCTCTGCATATAATTGGCACTGTCCTAGTCATTGCTACTCTGATTGATGCTATAGGCACTGAGGGCATATGGCAAAAGGGAGTATAAAAGGGAATATGGGATAAAAATCATGAACCAACATGCTTCATTTTCAGGTTTCATGATTATGTTAGAAACTGCTTTGTGTACAATCAATCAATCATCAACATTTAAGTGCCTGTTTTTTGGGAGATGTAAAAAAAAGTATCAAACATAACTTTGCCTTTCAAGGAGGGCTTACAAAGCTTTCATAATCAATATTAGTTGAGAAAGCAAAACACGTGCAGGAAACAGACCTGAATTTATTGATTAAATATATTGTACACGTTCAGTGAGCCAAACATTATGGAAGATGCTGAGAAGCTAACAAAGAGGAATAAGACAGAATATGTATCTGGAAGATGCTTACAGTCTGGCAGAGTAGACAGATATGCAAATAAATTGTTACAACACAACACATAATGAAATAGGTGCCAAAGCAACAAAGAAATTATTGAGTACTTATTATATTCCATTCATTAGCTCACTTAATCCTCAATGAAACCTATGTTTTAAGTACATTATTATTTCCATTTTACAGATAGGAAAACTAAAGTATAGAGGAATGTTAAGTAACTTACTCAAGATAACCAACTAGTAAGTGACAGAGCTAGTGCATGATTTCAGGCAGCCTGGTTTCCACATTCTACAAATAAAGTTATAATGTGACACATAAAAGGAAGCAATTCATTCTTAGAGATAGTACGATGCTTAGAGACTTGAAAATATTATAAACCACATTATCTTCATGGGTTAATTGTTAGTGATAAGGCATAAGTTGCCTCCCACTGCATGGGGAATACACAGATACAGAAATTTTTTCATGTATTTTCATATAACCATCTTCTGTTCTCAAAGCTAACACAAATTCTCATGCCATCATGGAGTAGAAAGGAGCCCAGGACTCCTATATCTACTATCTACCTCCTTAAAAGATCAAGGATTACTACAAACTATCACTCAAGATCACTCAAGTCTCCTAAGATTTATTTTTCCAAAACTGTGTAATTATTTACTCAGTTCCTTAGATCCTTTTATCGAAGTTTTATCTCTAGAGCACACATATCTCTCCAGTCAGCAGAAATCTTTATTCCTCTTTAAAATTATTAAATAAACTTTATGGCTTAAAACTAAGTATCGCATGAATTTTGTTATCATGAATTAGTAATAAGTCTGTATAATGCTTTATAGTATTCTTCTACATAAATGATATTATTTAGTTTCCATAACAGTGTAGTATGTTAGGGAAAGTTGATATTAACACCCCAATTTTAACCATGGGGAACTGAAGACTTAGGAACGTTTGAATAACTTTCTTGAATTTATATGGTTGTGTGTTGTTAGGCTTGACGTAGAACTAATCTAGCCTGCTCTTTTTTTCTCTCTCTTTCTGTCTTTTCTGCTACCCAGGGCCTGATGACATCTGGGTGTTCAGAAGAATTTGAGTTTCTGGAAGTGCAAATGTGGCTATCACAGCTACAATGATGGTGAATTCACTAGGGCACAGCCACTCCATGAGACCTGACCTAAAGGAGACATCCAGGCAGCCTCAGTCATTTGTTAGTATTGTCACGAGTGGCTGAGAACATCACTGTGATAGATTAGAGATGGGAGTGTGTGAACTTTGTAGAAGCAGGGAACTTTGGTGGACTTTGAAGGAGGAATAGCATTTGAAGAAGTGGAGACACTAATGGTGCCATTCTGGATAGAGAAGCAGCATGAATAAAGGTACTAATAGAGAGATTAGTAGAAAACACATTTGGGAAAAAGGATTTTTTCCTTTTTCCCTGGATTATAAACCATATTGTGGGAATTAGTTGGAAATCAAGTTGCATAAACAAGATGAGAAGGATATTAGTTTAGAAGTATGACATGGAAAATATGGAGAATATCATACTCTTGAAACAGGGACTTTCATGCTTAATGGGCTGTTTGGGGATTATCAATCCATTTTTGTTTGGAAGAATGAGTAATGTTGAGGCAAGGAGATTGAAGCAAGGTCAGTTGGGAGCTCTATCCTGGATGGTGATGAGGTCTCCAGTTATGAGAATGATGTGGGAATAAAGAGAAAGAGGACATTTTAAATATGGAAATGTTTTGATACAATGACACACTGGATTCAGAGGATGAGGCATAGAGAAAATTTAAAAATAACTTCAAGGTTTCTGGTTGAGATAAAAAGAATGTTGAAGTCATTAGCAACAAAAATGGCTCCAGAAAGGGTCTAAAGTTTAGAAAAACATTTTTCTTGCTTGTTGAGTGTGATGTGATGTGATCCACAAGGAGGACGTCCACCAAGAGAAATATTATGGGCTGATTAGAAAGTGAAGTCAGAATAATTTGATCTGGAGACTTTGATAAGGGGTGGCATTGAATCCCATCAGATTGGGGGTAAACACAGAGGAATGAATCCGAGAAATAAAAGCAAAGGTTCAATATTGGAGGCTTGAGGAATTGCTTCACTTAGGTGCTGGACGATGTGTGGAAGCCTAAGAGAGAGACCCAAGAAGGAGTGATCAGAGATGCAGAAAGAGAGCCAGAAGAGAGGCATGTCAGTGATGCCAGAAAAGATAAAGGATCAAGAAGTTGAGTACATCAACAGTTAAAAAAATAAAATATGATCAACAATAGGAACTTAGGAGAAACATATCATTGCATATAATAATAATATAAACAAAGTGTACCTACCACTCTCAGTAAATACGTGTAGTATACATAAAGTTCTAAACTAACACTTTTTTTCTTTTTTACTATTTTAAATGTACAATGTTAGAAAGTCAGTGACCTACAAGGCAATTTGTAGAATTCATCCTGAAAGATGCTGATATAAATATGTGCTTTAGAAATTTCACCCATTTGGATAAAATTAGTTAAGAAAAGTTAAAAATATTTGCAGAAAGTGAAATTTAAAAATTAAGTAAGGTACAAATTCTGTGCAATATTAAAAGTAAACCCAAATCAAAGTTGAAAAAAAAAAAAAAAAGGTACGCAGAGGTAGCACTTGCAGACATCCCAAATAAGCTGTGTATGTTCAAGGACCTGCTGCTGAGAAAATTTTAGAAGCAGTATATTTAGTCACAATTCTACTAGCTCATCATGCCTTTGCTATTTTCCTAATTCTGACTTTATTGCTAGAGAGATTTGCATGAAAAAGGATGCTTTTAAAAGTTTCAACTGTATCTTCTGTTTATTCCTTCACCTGAAGTCATAATCATATTTCCCTAGGAATAAATTATAATTTCGCAGACAAAGGATTATAGCTTTGTGGAGGGGAGACAATTAGGTGTCAGAATATGAAGTTCTTAAAATGAAGGTCTTGTTTGTAATATCAAGTGTTTGTGACAAACACAATGAATAGTGATGAAAATGTGCCTCAAATAGGCCGGGCGCGGTGGCTCACGCCTGTAATTCCAGCACTTTGGGAGGCCGAGACGGACGGATCACGAGGTCAGGAGATCGAGACCATCCTGGCTAACACGGTGAAACCCCGTCTCTATTAAAAATACAAAAAATTAGCTGGGTGCGGTGGTGGGCGCCTGTAGTCCCAGCTACACGGGAGGCTGAGGCAGGAGAATGGCATGAACCCGGGAGGTGGAGCTTGCAGTGAGCCAAGATTGTGCCACTGCACTCCAGCCTGGGCGACAGAGCAAGACTCCATCTCAAAAACAAAAAAAGAAAAGAAAAGAAAATGTGCCTCAAAATGTGACATGTCATGTGGGTGATTGTCTACATTCTGAAGGGATTTCTGGCATCCAAAATATTTTGTTATGGTATGAATATAAAATAATGGGAACCGGGTGCAATGGTTCATGTCTGTAATCCCAGCACTTTGGGAGGCCAAGGAGGGCGGCTCCCCTGAGGTCAGGAGTTCGAGACCACCCTGGCCAACATGATGAAACCCTGTCTTTACTGAAAATACAAAAATTAACCAGGCATGGTGGTGCATGCCTGCAATCCCAGCTACTCAGGAGGTTAAGACATGACAATCGCTTGAACCTAGGAGGCGTAGGTTGCAGTAAGGCAAGATCATGCCACAGCACTCCAGCCTGGGCAACAGAGTGAGACTCTATCTCTAAATAAATTAATTAATTAACTCTGCTCAGCCCTGTTATAGGGAGTTCATGTGAGGAGATACTTCTTTTGTGGCTTAAATTATTCCTGTAATGTTATGTGGCTAATGCCATTATTGCTACGGAGACTTCCTTTGGATTATAGAATGCAGGATACCAGCACCACCATTTATTAAATAGGGAATCCTTTCCCCATTTCTTGTTTCTCTCAGCTTTGTCAAAGATCAGATGGCTGTAGATGTGTGGTATTATTTCTGAGTACTCTGTTCTGTTCCATTGGTCTATATCTCTGTTTTGGTACCAGTACCATGCTGTTTTGGTTACTGTAGCCTGGTAGTATAGTTTGAAGTCAGGTAGCGTGATGTGTCCAGCTTTGTTCTTTTGACTTAGGATTGTCTTGGAGATGCGGGCTCTTTTTTTGGTTCCATATGAACTTTAAAGCAGTTTTTTCCAATTCTGTGAAGAAAGTCATTGGTAGCTTCATGGGGATGGCATTGAATCTATAAATAACCTTGGGCAGTATGGCCATTTTCACGATATTGATTCTTCCTATCCATGAGCATGGTATGTTCTTCCATTTGTTTGTGTCCTCTTTTATTTCACTGAGCAGTGGTTTGTAGTTCTCCTTGAAGAGGGAGAGGATGTGGAGAAATAGGAACACTTTTACACTGTTGGTGGGATTGTAAACTAGTTCAACCATTATGGAAAACAGTATGGCGATTCCTCAAGGATCTAGAACTAGATGTACCATATGACCCAGCCATCCCATTACTGGGGATATACCCAAAGGATTATAAATCATGCTGCTATAAAGACACATGCACACGTATGTTTATTGCGGCACTATTCACAATAGCAAAGACTTGGAATCAACCCAAATGTCCATCAGTGATAGACTGGATTAAGAAAATGTGGCACATATACACCATGGAATACTATGCAGCCATAAAAAAGGATGAGTTTGTGTCCTTTGTAGGGACATGGATGCAGCTGGAAACCATCATTCTTA
>NC_037689.1:91874599-91877983 GCF_003255815.1 Theropithecus gelada
AAGAAAATGTGGCACATATACACCATGGAATACTATGCAGCCATAAAAAAGGATGAGTTTGTGTCCTTTGTAGGGACATGGATGCAGCTGGAAACCATCATTCTCAGCAAACTATCACAAGAACAGAAAACCAAACACCGCATGTTCTCACTCATAGGTGGGAACTGAACAATGAGATCACTTGGACTTGGGAAGGGGAACATCACACACCGGGGCCTATCATGGGGAGGGGGGAGGGGGGAGGGATTGCATTGGGAGTTATACCTGATATAAATGACGAGTTGGTGGGTGCAGACGAGTTGATGGGTGCAGCACAGCAACATGGCACAAGTATACATATGTCACAAACCTGCATGTTATGCACATGTACCCTATTACTTAAAGTATAATAATAATAATAATAACAAAGAATGCAGGATACCAAATGTCAACACATGAAATCTGTCTACCTGGAACTAATCCCTGTGATGATCAGAATGGAGTAGTGTTCCAGCTAGTTCAACCTAGAGTCAAAATTCAAGAATTCCATAAAACCACTGAGAAAACGATTATAAAATGTTTCCCAGGGAATTCAATTTTTCTACCCCCAAATCTTATATCCATTGGAGAATATACATTCTCTGTTAAGCAGTGAAAGGTGAGCTCTAAGACGGTACAGATAGAACACTGCTTACCTATCCAGTGCTTAGCTTAGTGCCTGGAACATGGAAGTCACTCCCCCACACTGGCCCCCTCTGTGTGTGTGTTGGTTGAAAGAATGAATGTAAAGGAGGATCAGTCAGAACTGCTTCTGGAAACAGACAACTTTTTGCTCTGTGCCTGTGGGAAAAAACTCTGCCACACTTTTCCAGGCTAGGAAGAAAACTTAGAAGCTACTGTTTCTCTTATGGTTTGATAGCATGGATATTTTCCAACAGGATTGCGTGTGTCTTCTGCACTGCCAGTTTTTGTTAGATGGTTACCTGGAAAGGTGTTTCCTAGCTGGTATTGTTGAGTGCCTCCTCTAGGGAACACTGAGTAACCTCTATTTAACCTTTCCTGGTGTAAGAATATCTTCCCATAATAACTTTCCTACACACTATGCCTACCCATCCTGACACAGAGAAAGAGGCCAGAGTTACATTAAACATATGTAAAAGTTATATAAACATGCCTTATGAAGTTTGACTTCCAAATTTGTGAGGAGGAAAGAAAACATGCTAGAGAAAAGACAGAATAATCTTTTTCTTTTCTTTATTGAAAATTACATGACAAAATCCTTGTCATATGAAGGCGTCATCAAAGGCTATTCAGCTAACGATCTAGGAAAATAGTATTTTAGATATGTGTTGGTTAGTAAATAAATAATAACATGTTAGTTTTCTGGGTTTTACAGTTTTTTAACATTTGTAATGATTTGAGATTTCTTGAATCATTCTAATTAAGCATTTGCTTTAATACCTAATTTTGTATTTATAATTTTGTATTATTTTTCTTTAAAAAAGGGGTGCCTACGTTGTATAAGCTTCAGGCAGTACAAAATCTGTTTCCTGCATCATATGTCCTGTTGCTTGCACTTCCCTAATGGAAAAAGCCTTACCAACATTTTTGTTGAGAAATGAGACAATGGTTAAAGGGTCCTGGCATTACTCTCTGTGTCCACCAGAGAGTGGCTATAACCACTTTATGTAATAGCCCTGGGGCAATCAGCTTATAGTCACCTCTTTCAAGATGACAGAAGAAGCAAAAAAAAAAAAAAAAAAAGTTCAAAGCAAGTTTCTGGTTTCTCTGCTTTCACAGATGTGGTTCAAAGAGTGCTGAATTTAGAGTCAAAATGTTTGAATTATGGTTCCTGACCTGCCTCTCATGAGCTGTGGAAACTTGAGGAGATCCTTTCCCCTTGCCAAACCTCAGTCGTCTCTGTCTCTCAATGAGCTGTGGAAACTTGAGGAGATCCTTTCCCCTTGCCAAACCTCAGTCGTCTCTGTCTCTCAAAGGTGGCTTTTATCTTGGCCTATTTCACAAAGATATTCTCATGATCAAATGAGATAATATATGTCAAAGGGCACTGCCATGATTAAGGTGCACTGGTTTAAGTTGTTGCTCATGTTTGTTATTCCTTCATAAGGAGAAAACATTCTGTGACTGAGTAGGAAAGCACCTCCTCTACCCCTCTTCAATTGTTCTTAATAAGTATGTGTATTAGTCCGTTTTCATGCTGCTGATAAAGACATACCTGAGAGTAGGCAATTTACAAAAGAAAAATGCTTAATGGACTCACAGTTCCACATGGCTGGGGAAGTCTCACAATCATGGTGGAAGGTGAAAGGCATGTCTCACATGGCAGCAGACAAGAGAAGAGAGCTTGTGCAGGAAAACCTCCCCTTATAAAACCATCAGATCTTGTGAGACTTATTCACTATTATGAGAACAGCATGGGGTAGACCTGCCCCCATGATTCAATCACCTCCCACCAGGTCCCTCCCACAACACGTGGGAATTGTAGGAGCTACAATTCAAGATGAGATTGGGTGGGGACACAGCCAAACCATATCAGTTTGGGTGCTGGAAGATGGCTGGGGGAGACAAGGAGTCAGATGACATGTAGGGGAAGTAAAAGGAGAAATGGGGGTGAGGGACAATGCTAGTTTCATAAATGCCCCAGATAATGAAGCCAAAGAGAAAGGTCATTTGCTGCCTCCCCTGCCTGGATTCCTTCAAGCCTGTTGGTGAATGTGATCTCAATTAGTCTATCAGCTGGCTACTGCCTACTAACCACCAGTTAGTTATTTTTGACACTTTTTCTTATAATAATCCATATATTTGATGGTTACTGTATTATATGGAGCTGTTGCCACACCAAGTTTTCCATATCAAAGGCTGCAAAATGAACAATTGTTCTTGTCTTTACTTTTGTTTTCAGGATCAGTTGCACAATTCATGAAGAAATATCATTCGTGGGGGCTATATGGTAGAGTGGAAAGATTATCCTACTAAGAACGAGGAAATTCTATTTAACCGTAGCTTTTAAAAAGGCAGTATACACTGAAAGTAGGTCATATACCCTCTCTGAGTTTCAGATTCTTTGTTGGTAAGACAATATCAGCCCAATTGCACCAAAGGCATTTTTAAGATGAAAATAGTAAAGCATAGATGTTGAAGAATTTTGCCAAGCATAAAAAGCTACCCAACTCTATGTTGAATAGGAGTGGTGAGAGAGGGCATCCCTGTCTTGTGCCAGTTTTCAAAGGGAATTTTTCCAGTTTTTGCCCATTCAGTATGATATTGGCTGTGGGTTTGTCATAAATAGCTCTTATTATTTTGAGGTACGTTCCATCAATACCAAATTTATTGAGCAATCAGGCAAGAGAAAGAAATCAAGGGTATTCAGTTAGGAAAAGAGCA